>NW_028177367.1:0-24987 GCF_964030765.1 Micromesistius poutassou | reverse complement strand
ACACACACACACACACACACACACACAACCCACAACGAGTTACTGCTCAGTCCATGGGAAGGATTAGGATCCATGGAGGAGTAGAGAGGAGAGGAGAGAGCTCTCCTCTGTGCTCCTCAGGGAATGATAAGGAAGCCATGAGACTGAGGAGAAAAGGAGACAGGAGGAGAGGAGAGACGAGGAGAGGAGGGGAGAGGAGAGGAGGGGAGACAGGAGCAGAGATAGGAGGAGAGGAAAGACGAGGTGAGGAGAGGAGAGGAGGGGAGACAGGAGCAGAGATAGGTGGAATAGGAGAGGAGAGACAAGATGAGAGGAGAAAGGAGCAGAGCGAGTTGAGGAGGAGAGATGAGGGGGGGAGAGGAGAGACAGATAGGAGAGATGACAGGAGAAGAGTGAGCTGAAGAGGAGAGGAGAGGAGAGAATCTCTTTGGAAGAGAAAAGGAGGTAACCTAGAGGAGGAACGGGAGCGCGGCGGAGGAGGAGGAGGCGTTTAGTCCGTCGTACCCAGCTCCTCACGCACTCCCATCGTATATATATATACACACCAGTGAGCCCCTTCTCCGTTCTCCCTCTCTCCTCCTGCTGCTCCTCCCGCTCATCGGCGCAGTGAGTAGTAGTGATGTCATTACGAGCGTTGTTTTAAAAATAAAAACATCTTTTTTTTCTTTTTTTTTTACGAGTCAGTGGAAAGAAGCAGGGAGCCGGTCTTGGCGTTGAGGCAGTGAGGGAGTTCCCCCCCGCTGCCAGGAACAGAGGCGCTCTGTGGGGCTTTGGGTAATAGGTCAGCACCGCCGCAGCCCGGCCCGCCGGCCACAGCGCCGCTATCAATGGAGCGCTCTGAAACAGGACGGGAGGAGTCACACAGGTGGAGGAGGAGGAGGTGGTGGAGGAGGAGAAGGTGGTAGTGGTGGTAGATGAAGAACATGTGGGGAAGAGGAAGGAAGGGAAGAGGAGGAGAGAGAGAGGAGGAGTAGGATGTGGTGGTGGTGGTGGTGGAGGAGGAGGGAGAGAGGAGGAGGAGGAGGAGTAGGAGGTGGTGGTGGTGGTGGTGGTGGAGGAGGCGAGAAGGAGAACAGTGGTGGGAGGTTAGAGGAGGAGATGGAGGAGGCGGTGGAGGATGATGAAGAAGAGGAGGATGAGGAGGAGGGAGAGGAGGAGGTGGAGGATGAAGAAGATGAGAAGTTTGAGGAAGAGGTGGTGGAGGAGGAAGGGGAGGAGGAGGTGGTGGTCGAGGATGAAGACCAGAAGAGGAGGAGGAGGAGGAGGAGGGGGAGGAGGTGGTGGGAGCAGGAGTCTGCCAGGGTTAAAGGGCTGCTATTACAGGATGGCAGGACTTCATATTTTTTTCTGTCGGTGGAAAACAAGGAGTAATGTTCCCCGCTCGGGGGAACATGTCTGGATAGACGAGTGCTGCGCTGCCGTCGCACGTCACAGAGGAACACTCTGGAGCCGTGTGGAGAACAACCCATCGATTCATCCACGACCTCGTATGATACATTCTAGAATAGAACCAAATCCATCATTCTGAAACAGGTCAGAGGACCATATTCTAGAGCAGAGTAGGTATAGGGTCTTCTAGAGCGGAGTACTACAGTTAGATTAGACCACCGTAGAGTAGACCATGAATGGAGCGGACGTGCCGAGCAGTGTTCTCAAACCGATTGGACTCGTGAGTCAGCAGTCGTGAAGTCCTGCTCCGCTCCAGGCGTCATTAACCAGCGGTCACGTCCCTTTACACCTGAGTGGAAAGAGTACTACTCACAACAACAACAACAACAGTATGTCCAGTGTGGTATTTCACTGACCTCACCTCCTCCTCCTCCTCCTCCTCCTCCTCCTCCTCCTCTACTCAACACTCCTCCTGTGTCGCTTGTTCTCCCGTCGCCAGTGCTCACACGTCACTGGAGGTCCAGCCAGGAGAAAGATCTAAATGTAGACCACATGAAGACCACCTGAAGACCTGAAGATACCCTGAAGACCTGAAGACCTGAAGCTCCAATGACACTGATGCTCTGGACAACCATGGTAACGGGACCCTGACCTCCCCTCTCTGAAACATGGGCTTGGGGGCCAGAATAGTCCAGTGGTCTGGGTGGTTGACTCCCTGCCCGAAGGTTCTGGGTTCGATCCCTGATGTTTACAGTCTGTAATAGATGTCCCTAACCCTTGTCCTTAAGGGATAGGGACATCACAGGTCCAAACGGAGTTACAAAACAGCTCTGATAAGCACGACTCTTCCCTCAGGCTTATTTAATCAATCCTATTTTCTCTGGCTTTTGATCATTCGTTTGGGGATGATGGCACTAAAAAGTAAAATATTAATGACAGATGAAACCATAAAAGAAGCGAGTGCGTGTTCTGCCTTTCCAACAGAGTAACTGAAATCATGGGCAACAAAATAAAACAACAAAATAGGTATGCCTCTTTCGGTTTCCATCTAATTTCCACAGCCTTCAAAATAGCATGAAAGGCACTTTGTACAAGAGTGGCACCACATAATTACCCATGAATCATAAGAGACATATTCATATACTCTGGTCTCAGTCCCACAGGGAAATCTATGCAAACAAGAGCTGGAACAAACTACACTTTGGTCGAACAGGTAATACGTCAACATAACTACTTGTTATTGTTATTGTCCATATGTCTTTTTTAATACGCAACTGTGAATATATTAGCTTTCGGTGTCACGATAGCATGTAGCACTTTGAACCAGATGTCTGACCCCTGAGCATAACATGACGTAAAAAAAAATTGTTAATTATTTTCTTATAAAATGTGTTACATGATTTAGACGCTGACATAGTTGACAGCATTGATTACAGAACGGCCGTGATCCTACTGCCAGATTTGGAGAGAAATGGTAACAACAACGGTTACAGAAACCATACAAACAGCAGCTGGAAACGAGACAGTGAATGACCTGAGTAAAACCTGATGGATTTCTCAGAAGGTCTCAGAATTCCCTGTGGTAATCTAGGCAGAGCTTGAAATGACATCACTGACACTGGTTATATGTATTGCCACACACGCACACAGACGCACACACAGAGCAGAAACACAAACACCCACGCACAGAGCTTCAACCTACGATGCGTTCACCACGGCATTCGTGGTAAACAATGAGGTACACGGGGCTCACCTTTGACCTTGTCCTAGTTTTATAGGGCTGGAAAAACCAAAACAAAGCAGTAGTAGAAACAAAAACAGCGCTCTCTGTGGCTCTCCGGCTCCAGAAGGTTTTCCCGATGCCCCGCGCTGAGGCTTGACGCCTGGCGCTCCGAGCTTCCAGCGGTACCCCCGACGAAGGCGTGACACTCGTGGGACGAGGAGCGGTTGTGTGCGTTACGTTGTCGTTGTTGTGTGGCCTCTCTCTGCAGAGACAGGGTTTATATCTTATACAATGGTTACCCCTTTGTTACAATGAACTCTCCCCGGTGTATTCTGAGCTGTGGGGGGTCCACACAGCCAGCAGAGCTGCCTTGGCATCGTTAAAGTCAACGTCGACTGTTGATGATCTGACCAATCACAACCTTCCGAATTCCCATCCAATCATGTTAAATACGGCATGCACCCTAGCCGTGGCTAGCGTATCCTAGCCGTGGCTAACGCGTATCCTAGCCGTGTCTAGCGTAACCTCGGCTAGGATACCCTAGCCTAGTCTAGGCTAGGATACGCTTGCCTAGCCTAGGATACTAGGATTCACTAGCCTAGAGTTTCCTTGGCTAGGGTAGGCTAGCCGTGTTTAGTCAGTCTGAACAGCTGCAGGAGATAAGGGAGGGAGGCTATCAGAGTTCATCAAACATCAGAGATCATCGTCATTGAATGCGTCATTGAAGGTTTGGACACGGTGATGACCTGTGTGTCGTATAGGGTCATTCACCCCCTCATCCTCTCCCTCTATCTCCCTCTCTCTGTCCATCTCTCTCTCAGTTTCTCACTCTCTCTCCCCTGCCCTCTATGTCTCTCCCCCCCCCTCTCTCTCTCTCTCTCTCTCTCTCTCTCTCGCTCTCTCTCTCTCTCTCTCTCTCTCTCACTCTCTCCCCCCTGCCCTCTATGTCTCTCCCCCCCCCCCCTCTCTCTCTCTCTCTCTCTCTCTCTCTCTAGTTAACTAATTAGCTTGTTTGCAGACCAGCTAACCCACCAGCTCCTGTATTGAGTCGTGTCACTCGAGTAGATAAACAAACAGGTGAGTGGATGCTGGAGGCTGTTCTGGCCGGGCCGAGGTGGAGCAGAGCCAGCAGACACAGGTCAACAGAGCTTGCGACATGCTGGGTCAACAGACCGAGTGCCTCCAGCACGTTGACCAACGTGGAATATGACATGATGGCCCCTCAGCACTATGCTGTCCAAAGGCTCTCCTGATCCGAGACGCTGGTCTCTTGATCAGGTGGTTCTGTCTCTGGGGTTGAGCTTAGCCTCCATGGGGGGTATTGACGGTGGTCTGGTGGTCCGAACAGAACTCTACGTGGTCTGGTGGTCCGAACAGAACTCTACGTGGTCTGGTGGTCCGAACAGAACTCTACGTGGTCTGGTGGTCCGAACAGAACTCTACGTAGTCTGGTGGTCCTACAGAACTCTACGTAGTCTAGTGGTCCTACAGAACTCTACGTAGTCTGGTGGTCCTACAGAACTCTACGTAGTCTGGTGGTCCTACAGAACTCTACGTGGTCTGGTGGTCCTACAGAACTCTACGTAGTCTAGTGGTCCTGGTTCTTCTACGTGGTCTGGTGGTCCTGGTTCCTCTACGTGGTCTGGTGGTCCTGGTTCCTCTACGTGGTCTGGTGGTCCTGGTTCCTCTACGTGGTCTGGTGGTCCTGGTTCCTCTACGTGGTCGGGCCCTCGGGGTGACGTGGGATCTGTTGTCTCTCGCTGACCTCGGCCGCAGAGCGCTGAGAAAGCACTTTGTCCCCGCACTGGTGGAAAAGCACAAAACTGTGTGTTTCTGCTCGTGCTTGAATAAAGGGCATGAAACTGAAAACGTTCTCGTTCTCAGTCATGAGCTCAGCGCAGCGCATGCATGGGAGGGAGCTGGTCCTGCTCGGCCTTTTAGTGGAAAAAGAACAGAAAGTTATCTAGATGAACATGGGGAAGGAAAAAGAATACTCAGTAACGTAGCTGAGGTGGTTCCACATTGTACTGCAGTATCTCTTCAGTACTGTCTACATTGTACTGCAGTAAAGCTCTTCAGTACTGTCCACATTGTACTGGAGTAGAGCTCTTCAGTACTGTCCACATTGTACTGCAGTATCTCTTCAGTACTGTCCACATTGTACTGCAGTATCTCTTCAGTACTGTCTACATTGTACTGCAGTATCTCTTCAGTACTGTCCACATTGTACTGCAGTATCTCTTCAGTACTGTCTACATTGTACTGCAGTAAAGCTCTTCAGTACTGTCCACATTGTACTGGAGTAGAGCTCTTCAGTACTGTCCACATTGTACTGCAGTATCTCTTCAGTACTGTCCACATTGTACTGCAGTATCTCTTCAGTACTGTCTACATTGTACTGCAGTATCTCTTCAGTACTGTCTACATTGTACTGCAGTATCTCTTCAGTACTGTCTACATTGTACTGCAGTATCTCTTCAGTACTGTCTACATTGTACTGCAGTATCTCTTCAGTACTGTCTACATTGTACTGCAGTATCTCTTCAGTACTGTCTACATTGTACTGCAGTATCTCTTCAGTACTGTCTACATTGTACTGCAGTATCTCTTCAGTACTGTCCACATTGTACTGCAGTATCTCTTCAGTACTGTCTACATTGTACTGCAGTATCTCTTCAGTACTCTCTACATTGTACTGCAGTATCTCTTCAGTACTGTCTACATTGTACTGCAGTATCTCTTCAGTACTGTCTACATTGTACTGCAGTATCTCTTCAGTACTGTCTACATTGTACTGCAGTATCTCTTCAGTACTGTCCACATTGTACTGCAGTATCTCTTCAGTACTGTCTACATTGTACTGCAGTATCTCTTCAGTACTGTCTACATTGTACTGCAGTATCTCTTCAGTACTGTCTACATTGTACTGCAGTATCTCTTCAGTACTGTCTACATTGTACTGCAGTATCTCTTCAGTACTGTCCACATTGTACTGCAGTATCTCTTCAGTACTGTCTACATTGTACTGCAGTATCTCTTCAGTACTGTCTACATTGTACTGCAGTATCTCTTCAGTACTGTCTACATTGTACTGCAGTATCTCTTCAGTACTGTCCACCCCAGTGTCTGCGACGCGTCCAGACCTCATTGGGGGGTGCTGCTGGTCCAGACCTCATTGGGGGGTGCTGCTGGTCCAGACCTCATTGGGGGGTGCTGCTGGTCCAGACCTCATTGGGGGGTGCTGCTGGTCCAGACCTCATTGGGGGGTGCTGCTGGTCCAGACCTCATTGGGGGGTGCTGCTGGTCCAGACCTCATTGGGGGGTGCTGCTGGTCCAGACCTCATTGGGGGGTGCTGCTGGTCCAGACCCGGTCCAGACCTCATTGGGGGGGTGCTGCTGGTCCAGACCCGGTCCAGACCTCATTGGGGGGTGCTGCTGGTCCAGACCCGGTCCAGACCAGCGCTGAGGACCAGCGCTGCCGGTTCCCGGAGGTGGGGGAGCACAGCGCTGCATGTGTCCTGTGTGTTTGTGGGGCTGAGGTGATGGCGAGCTCACGGCGCCGCGGCTCTGAGCAGAGTGGAGGTACTGTTACACACTTATTACACGCTAGACGCGTGGAGGAGCCGACCCCGGGGCGGCTGTTCCTCGGAGTACGGAGAGGGTTTTTAAACTCTCACGTCAACAAAGGCGGCAGTGTTGAACTTTATGATTTTATTATTCTGATCTCCATCCCCAGAGGCTCTGATCGAATCACTTCAGTCAACTTGGAAAAATAAACGGTCCCTTACGTAAACAGCTGTGATAATCACATGTTTATGATCAAATGGGACAAGTTACGTTGGATTTTATTTGGGCGAGATTCGGCCTGTGGGATTACTGTGTTTGTTTGTGTATGAGTGCACACTTGTGCGTAAGAGCGTGGGTGTGTAGTGTTTATGCGTGTGTGTGTTTGTGTGTGTGTGTGTGTGTGTGTGTGTGTGTGTGTGTGTGTGTGTGTGTGTGTGTGTGTGTGTGTGTGTGTGTGTGTGTGTGTGTGTGTGTGTGCGCACACACACACACACACACACACACACACACACACACACACACACCTTTGGACCCGTCGGGCTCCTGTCCTGTCTATTTATTGACTTCAGGTAGAAGTCTGTCATTATTCACTTTATCTGATTGATTAATATGCGTCAAAAGTAAAGCGTGTGTGTGTGTGTGTGTGTGCGCCAGAAACCAGCAGCCACCAGTACTGCCAGTCCTAGTCGTCGCGCGTGCGTCACAGCCAATGGAAGGGCAGCGAGCAGTCGAGCCTTCATAAACCGACCCTCCGATCACGTGACTCCGCACGATGGGCTCCGTCGGAGTTTCGCGTCGATCTCCTCACTCCAGTGCTGCGCTGCGGGACTATGTTGTTGAGACGGAGAGCGATCGAAACCCCCTTCCGCAACTTTTCCAAAGGACTCGTTCCGCCTCTCGAGGTGAAGTGAAGGGTTTCTTGAGTAGTAGTGCCGCAACCGAAGGTAAGAAGCGCACGTTTTTTTTTTTCTTCCGAGGTATCGATTGTTTGCACACAGTATTAGCGGAGGTGAAGTCTGATCAGCGGGTCAGAGTTATCGTGCAGGAGGAGTGACAGCCTGGCGTGGGACGGCTGTGGAGTTGTGGGATGGCTGCCCCCCTGTCACAGCGGCACGTTGGCCCGAACACACGGCGTGCAGAATATATGAAGCCAATGGAGGGTAAATCATCTAAAAAATGTTAAGAACACTGCATTTGATGTAACTTGCTACTACGTTGTAAGTTGTCCTCTCTACGGTTTTCACGGTCTGCATCGGTCGCTGACATTTACCGGCCGGATAAAAGTCGAATTCCATCTTAATGAAAGTCACATCTCATCTCAATAAAAGTCACATTTATCACCTGCAGGGACAGTCTGGTTCGCTTCTGTGCTGTATGCATTTCTTAATGTATTTCTGCAGAGCGCACGCAGGACTGCGGTTCCCCGAGCGGCCGCAGGGGGGCGCTGCCGCACCCCTCGCTGCTCAACACCGCGTCTGTTGAGCGTCACTTTGTTTATGACTCTCCTTTAAGGCTATCAAAGACGTTTTTTTAAAAAAAAAACACACATTTATTCCATTGAAATGCAAATGAGGATATTTAGACAGTCAAAAGCAACTACTGTTGTTATCTGTGATGAATAAATATCGTTACACCGATTAGTCAATAGATAAGTAGCCTGGCTTAACAGTTAATAACTTCATCCACACTTATTTTAATGGCTGCGTTTTAACAACCGTAGCGTTGCGACAGTGTGCGTATTGATCTGGTCCTTTGAGTCCCGGCAGCCTCCCTCACGCACAGCCACCCGCGCACGGATTAATGTTACACGCTATAACGGAGAACAGGTGTCGGGTCTGAGGTATCAGCGTCCCTGGACACGGAGCCGCGGGTTTTTCCATGAGCAGCGGGTGGGAATCCAGACCGCTGTTCCTCATGTCCAGATTGCGCCGACCTTGCAGAGCAGCAGAGCAGCTGCACCGCACGCTCTCTCTCGCATTCCAGCCTCCTCACACGTGGTTCACTTTCATTTGAGTCCCCCCACCCCAACCCCCTCTCTCCCTCCCTCCCTCCCTCCCTCCCTCCCTCCCCACCTCCTCCCCCACATCGACCTACAAAGCAGGTTGCGCAGCGAAACGAGTACGAGGAGCCGGTGCAAGCGCCGCTGTCCTCAGACGCTGTCCTCGGACACGGATGCATGTGGTGTCTGCCGGTCGGTGGTTTGGTTCTCAATGAGATGAGTTTATCATCAGGGCCGGTTTTGTTGGCTGATCGTTGGTTTGGTTAGCAGGAAGTCAGGACTGTACTTGAGGCTGACCCGGGCTGCTGCATTGTTCACCTCGGGCACAGCCAGTAGAGCCCCGCTCAGCAAGACCAGGTGACCTGGACTCACGGCAACGCCTTTGACAGGACCTTAACCTCCAGGTTCTGTCAGAATAACAGACAGAACCTCTCTGGTCTCTCTCTCTGACCATTAGGTGACAGAACCAGTTAACCTCTCTGGTCTCTCTCTGACCATTAGGTGACAGAACCAGTCAACCTCTCTGGTCTCTCTCTGACCATTAGGTGACAGAACCAGTCAACCTCTCTGGTCTCTCTCAGACCATAAGGTGACAGAACCTCTCTGGTCTCTCTCTGACCATTAGGTGACAGAACCAGTCAACCTCTCTGGTCTCTCTCAGACCATAAGGTGACAGAACCTCTCTGGTCTCTCTCTGACCATTAGGTGACAGAACCTGTCAACCTCTCTGGTCTCTCTCTGACCATTAGGTGACAGAACCAGTCAAACAGTTTTTCTCTGACCATGGCCCTGCTTTGCTTCCTCCTCAGAACCTGGCTGGAGAGGACCGTACCACAGCTCTCCCCCCTCTAGGACCCCTCTAGAAGCCCTCTAGAAGCCCTCTAGAAGCCCTCTAGAACCCCTCTAGAAGCCCTCTAGAAGCCCTCTAGAAGCCCCTCTAGACCCCCTCTAGACCCCGAGGCACCCAGGCGGCGGAGAGCGCACCCCGCCCGCCCGCCGGACACCCGCCCGGGGGAATGGTCGATCACCTGTCGTTTGGCGAGGAGACCTTCCTGTGCTACACCGGTCACCATGGCAACGGGCCCGCCTCGTCGCCCCCGCCGCCGGGCGCCACGGCGACGGACGCCGCCGCCTACCACCACCACCACCACCACCACCACCACCATCACCTCCACCACCTCCACCACCTCCAGCACCACCAGCACCACCACCAGCAGCAGCATCAGGAGCTGACGCTGTTCTCCTCACCCTTCAGCTCGGAGGACGACCTGAGTGACTCCAGCCCGGACTCCTCCCTCTGCTCCAGCCCCGACCCCTCCTCCTCCTCCTCCTCCTCCTCCTCTCTGGGACACCTGCTCCTGGACTCCTCCTCCTCCTCCTCCTTGCGCTATGAGGGCAGGAGCGGCAGCAAGGGGAGCAGCTCCTCGTCGGGCAGGGAGAGCCCCGACGCCCTGCTGGACCTCCTCCTCTCGCAGGGCTCCCTCGCCGCCCCTCTGGTGAGCCACAGGGTCAGCGCCTCCTCCTCCTCCTCCTCCTCCTCCACCAGCGCCGCCTCCTCCTCCTCCTCGCCGCTGCTCCCCATGGGCCTGGCCTGGGAGGCGCGGAGGGAGCAGCGCCTCAGCCTCCTGCGGCAGGGGAGCAGGGAGGAGGAGGAGGAGAGCTTCGTGCTCCCCGTCTTCATGGAGGAGCTCCAGGAGCCCGCGGCCAGCCTCCTCTTCCAGCCCACCCTGGAGGAGATCGACGAGTTCCTGGAGGAGAACATGCAGGTGGCCGCCGGGAAGGAGGAGGAGGAGGAGGAGCGGGTGATGATGGAGGAGGAGGAGGAGGAGGAGGAGGAGGAGATGATGATGTCAGAAGACATTGTGGCGGACAGTCCCAGAGCGTTGGCGACGACGGCGGCGGAGACCTCGGACCAGACGGTCCCCGTGGTGTGCGGCGGCGGCGCCGTCGCAGTGGCGGCCCGCTCCCCCGTGACCTCGGCGCCGAGCGACGAAGCGTCCGCCGCCGACAGCGAGCCGTCGCCCCCGGCCGCCGCGGCGCCGCCCCCGCCGCCGCACGCCGCTGGCAGCGGCCCCGTCGCCGTGAAGCAGGAGGAGAGCCCGTCGCCTCCCGCCTCCTCCTCGGACGGCCCTGACGCGCCCTCCAACGCGCCGGTCATCCTGCAGATCCAGCCGGTCCAGATCAAACAGGAGCCAGCCCCCGCCGCCGCGGCCCCCCCGGCCCCCCAGCCCGCCCCCGCGGGCCCCCAGCCCTCCTCGGACATCAAGATCGCCCAGCTCCTGGTCAACATCCAGGGCCAGACCTTCGCCCTGGTGCCCCAGCTGGTCCCCCAGGTCAGCGTGCCCGGAACCCCGACCCCGGGCGGAACGGCCGCCGGCACCGGCGCCGGCATCGCCGCCGCCGCCGTCCCGCCCTCCAAGTTCGTCCGGATCGCCCCGGTGCCGATCGCGGCCAAGCCGGCGGGGCCGGGCGACGCCGGGGACCCGGCGGAGGGCTTCCTGTTCGCCAGCCACAAGTACCAGAAGAGCTCGGTGGCGGACCTCATCAAGATGCACAAGTGCTCGTTCCCCGGCTGCAACAAGATGTACACCAAGAGCAGCCACCTCAAGGCCCACCTCCGGAGGCACACCGGGGAGAAGCCCTTCGCCTGCACCTGGACCGGCTGCGGCTGGAGGTGAGGCCGCTGTCACTGTCACTAGTTACTGTCACTAGTTACTGTCACTAGTTACTATCACTAGTTGTGCCTTCGCCTGCACCTGGCCGGGCTGCGGCTGGAGGTGAGGCCGCTGTCACTGTCACTAGTTACTGTCACTAGTTACTACCACTAGTCACTGTCACTAGTTACTGTCACTAGTTAATGAACCTAAGACTGAGCACTGCTTACTAGTTACTAGTTACTGTAGATCCCAAGATCACTATTTCTATTAATAGTTAATAGTTATTATCACTCTCTGGCCTTCGCCTGAGGATGAACCTAAGACAATAGTAAACAATGCTTACATTGTTTACTAGTTACTATTTACTAGTTACTAATTGTCCCTTCTCCTGGCTCGGCTGAGGATGGAGGTAGAATACTCTCCACTCACGCTGCAAGCCTTAATAACTCATAGCTCAGTTGTATGTTTCTCTCTCTTATCACGATATCCATTCACACAAATGTCATTGATTAGCGAACAAGACGGCCGACATGGTGCTTAATTCTAGCTATCAGTTACGGCGCTAAATTATGTCAACAGAGGTCAGAGGTCAGCCTGCGATGACCTGGTTTGTGGGTCATGTATCATAAAAAAAACGGGTTTGAGGTTGTAATCTCAGTCTTTACTTGGAGAAATGACTCTAAAGACAAACTTTGACAACGTTTTATGGGACTGTGGCATGTTGTTTCCCAACGAGCTGAAGACTGCGTCTGGGACAGAGGCTGGAGGTTGGGAGGGGTCACGTTCTGGTTAATGCTTACTAACTAACCCACTGGACACTCACGCTTTTACTTTGAAACGAGGCTAACTATGGGACAATCATTTTCCATTACATCAACATATTTTTAAAAGTGGCCAATCCTGATTTGGAACAAAATACCATGGTCAGCTTCACTTCATACACTTCACACAACGATACACAAATGATGGAATATGGCCGGAATAGTGCAGGGAAAGGTTCTGGGTTCCAACCCCAGTCTGCACGACATTTACATTTACATTTAGACACTTTCATCCAAAGCGACTGAACATGAGTGACATTTATCAGAAGAAGAAGGAGAAACAACAATATGTCGGTACACGTCGGTACAGTAAGGATGTTCATAGAAACCAAGCACTAACACAACACCAAAGAGACTAAGACTATTCTTAAGCGCGTAGGACGTAGAACGTACAACAAAGTGTGTTAAGAGGGTTGTGTGGGGTTAGGGGGTGGCACAACCTGTAAGCATCCTTAGAGCGAGGTACCCCCTAACCCTGACCCACAAGTGGGTCATTCACCGCAAGGATCTTTGAAGGAGAGCGTCTTGCTGAATCAGATAACATTAATAGCGCTACAGGGGTTTTTTTGGGTTGAAATGACACTCAAACATTCACCAGTGGATGTAATGTGTATGCAGCCGGCCTCTGGGATGAATGATCAGATGACAGAGTGATGTCCCGGGGGGGGGGGGGGGGGGGGGGCGGTGTGTGTGTGTGTGTGTGTGTGTGTGTGTGTGTGTGGAGGTGTTGTGAGGGCCGGGGTCCGGTCTAGGCCGGTCCCAGCCTGATATCTGCGTGTGTGTGAGCCTCTGCAGATAAGATAGGAGAGCGTTTGAACTGCAGAGAGACTTTGAGCCCTGGGAGGCCGGCCGCTTGTTTGCCCCTCAGTCTGTTCACTCTGTGAGTCGGCTGTCACTGCTGCACACACACACACACACACACACACACACACATACGGCACGCACACACACACACACACACACATACGGCACGCACACACACACATACGGCACGCACACACACACATACGGCACACACACACACACACACACACATACGGCACGCACACACACACATACGGCACGCACACACACATGCATGCACACACACACATACACACACATCCAAACACATACGGCACGCACACACACACATACGGCACGCACACACACATACACACACACACACACACACATACATGCATGCACGCACACACACACACACACCCAAACACAAACATGCACTTGTACAAATATGTACAATTAGTATTATGCATGCCTCCACACACACACACACACACAAACAAACATACAAACGTACAAATACATACATGCGTGCACATTCATACAAACATGCATGCGAGCGCACACACACACACACACACACACACACACACACACACACACACACACACATAACACACACATAACACACATAACACACACACACACACATAACACAAACATGCACATATATTTTTACTATGTATCGATCCGTCTCTCTATCCGTCTGTTAGAGTAAGTCATAGTTTTAATGTTGGACGGACAAAAAGACAAAAAAGGAGACAGACAGACAGACTGACGAAAGAGGGAGACAGGGAGACAGACAGCCAGGGAGACAGACAGACAGCCAGGGAGACAGACAGACAGCCAGGGAGACAGACAGACAGACAGCCAGGGAGACAGACAGACAGCCAGGGAGACAGACAGACAGCCAGGGAGACAGACAGACAGACTGACGAAAGAGGGAGACAGGGAGACAGACAGACAGCCAGGGAGACAGACAGACAGCCAGGGAGACAGACAGACAGACAGGGAGACAGACAGACAGCCAGGGGGTCTGGTGCAGATTAGCAGCATCTTCTCAGCAGCCCGTCGGCCGTCCGTCCGTCGCTCTGGCAGGACGCAGCGAGGACACGTGGGCGTGTTCTGTAGCACGTCTACACACACGCAGACACACACACACACACACACACACACACACACACACACACACACACACACACACACACACACACACACACACACGCGCGCACTGTGGCTGAGAACCACAACCACGAGAGGTTCTGTGTCTAAATCCCCCGGTAGCTCTGGGGTCCGACCGGGTCCAGCGCCACCCCCCCCCCCCCCCCGGACCCCCTCCCAACCTCCCCATCGTAACCCCCGCCCCCCCCCCCCCCCCCCTCCTCCCCCCCCCCCTCCTCCTCCAGTGTAGAAGCAGGGTGAGAAGGAGCAGAGGGGCGGGGCTGCGGAGGCGCTGGTTCTCCTCTCTGGAGGCTTTAACCCGCCGCTCGTTATCACAACGAACCGCGGCCTGAGAGCTGGGGGAGAGCAGCCCGGGGCGCCGCCGCCGCGCCAGGGGCTGTCAGCCCTGCAGAGTGTGTGTGTGTGTGTGTGTGTGTGTGTGTGTGTGTGTGTGTGTGTGTGTGTGTGTGTGTGTGTGTGTGTGTGTGTGTGTGTGTGTGTGTGTGTGTGTGTGGTGTGTGTGTGTGTGTGTGTGTGTGTGTGCATGTGTGTGTGTGTGCGTGCATGCGAGCAGGTGTGTTCAAGGTGGACGGAGAGAGAAGTGTGTTTGAGTAGAGTTGGAGTGAGAGTGAGTGTTTGTGTAGTTGTGTTTGCGTGCGTTTGCGTATGTGTGCGTGCGTGTGCGTGTGCGTGTGCGTGCGAGCAGGTTTGCGTGAGGCGCACTAGGGAGGGAGCAGTGTGTGTTTTGTGAATGGTTCTTAAAGGAGCAGCGTCCCCCCAGCTGTTACCTGCCTGCTACAGTAACGTCTGAGGACCGGTGGCAGTTGGCCGCGCTCTTAATGCTCTCCAGAACTACGGGCTGCCGCGTGTCTCGGCTTGAACAGCCAGTGTCAGAGCTCCAGGCTCTGACACGCGTGTGACAGCGTGTGTGTGTGTGTGTGTGTGTGTGTGTGTGTGTGTGTGTGTGTGTGTGTGTGTGTGTGTGTGTGTGTGTGTGTGTGTGTGTGTGTGTGTGTGTGTGTGTAAGCGTGGGCGGGTATTTATATCCTCGAGTGTGCATGCATTTGCGTGTATGCACGTGTGTGTGTGTGTGTGTGTGTGTGTGTGTGTGTGTGTGTGCACGTGTGCTGGTGAGAGGGACTCTCATGTGTAACTGGGCAGACTTCAGGGATACAAGTTGGGTCGTGCACGTACGTGTGTGTGTGTGTGTAAGAAGCACCGAGTACACAGAAATGTCAAGTCTCCCTGCAGGCCTCCTACAGCAACACGCCCATAACCCCTACCTGCTCCTTCATCAGCCGCATTTCACTGTGAGCGGCTTTGGAGTAAAGCTCAGTAACTTAAGCATAGTAAATAGAAACTAACCCATTCCCCGTATACAACAAAGCCGGGATAAAACCCTACACAACTAAGTACTATAACTAAGTACCACATACAATAAGTGCGTACATTAAGTGCCAGGACGTACGACGTACGATAAGTAGGAGGGGTGGCAGGGGGTGGACTCTATGCAGAGTGCAGGTGAACTCTGAGCAGGTTAGTTTTGGGTCTTTTGCAGGAGTTCGTTCCACCACTGCGGTGCCAAAACAGAGAAGAGTTGTGACGTTGCTGATGGACCTTTGCGTGCTCTTTGCTTGCGATGGCGGTACCAGACAGACGTCCAGCTGAGGTAGTTGAGCGGCGCGCTCGAGCTGGGGCTGTGTGGTCTGACCACACCGCCCAGGTAGGCAGGGCCACTTCCATCAACCGCCTTATAGGCCAGCAGCATCATCTTGAATCGGATGCGGGCCACTACAGGGGGGCCAGTGGAGGTGGCGGAAGAGGGGGGGGGGTCACATGGGAGGATTTAGGTAGGTTGAACACGAGGCGCGCTGCCGCGTTCTGGATACGCTGCAAAGGTTTAATCGCAGAGACAGCCAGGGGTCCTGCTAGGAGCGGGTTGCAGTAGTGCAGGCGGGAGACGACCAGCGCTTGGACTAGAAGCTGAGCTGCGTCCCTCGTGAGGAAGGGCCGTATCCCGCGGATGTTGTAGAAGGGCAGATCTGCAGGATGGGGTCGCCACGGTGATGTTGGCGGTGCAGCATCACTGGTTGTCCAGTACCACGTCCAGCTACTGGGGGGGATCGCCAGTTCTTTTTTCAGATTTATATTCAGAACAACACGTGAGAGACAACCAGTGGGCGAAGGTCACAGAGTGCACGGCGCTCCACACAGTTATAGAGAGCGAAGAGAGCCGCTCTGAGGGGCATACATCCGCCGCTCAGCAGAGACACGCCCACCAGAACCCCGCTGTGAGTCAGGCCCCACGCCGACCGCCAGACAGACAGACAGACCGCCAGACAGACAGACAGACAGACAGACAGACAGACGAGTCAGGGCCGGTGATGGAGGAACAAGAGAACAATGACATCATCAGACACACCCACGCGCACGCGCACACACACACACACGCACACACACATATTCTGTGTTTCCTTGTAAATCACTACACAATACACAATACAGTTAATGCCCCCCCCCGCGCTGTAGTGATGTCATAATGAGAACAGTTACCGTAGTAACGTACAAGCGAAGTACCTGACTTCCATGATGAATCAAACTGGAACTGAGCCATGGCCCCGAGCATGAAACGCATGCACACGCGCACACACACACACACACACACACACACACACACACACACACACACACGTGTGCGCACACACACACACACACACGTGCACACACACACACACATGTATACACACATGCTCGATCACGCACACTCACTCACTCAGTCAGTCAGTCAGTCAGTCAGTCACTCACTCACTCATTCACACACACACACACACACACACACACACACTCACACTAACTCACACTAACTCACACTAACTCACACACACACACACACACACACACACACACACACACACACACACACACACACACACACACACACACCAGCCTTGATGTGTGTGTGGTACAACATGGTCTGATGTTTGTGTTGGATGTGTGTTCCGTGTTGGAGGTGTGTAGCGTGTGTGTGTGTGTGTGTGTGTGTGTGTGTGTGTGTGTGTGTGTGTAACCTGGTAACCTGGTGTTTGTTTGAGACTGGTTAACGTCTGCCCAGCACGGCCGATCTGTTTCTGTACCGCAGAATCGGAATCGGTCGAACCCAAACCAAACCATGTAATCATCCAATCACCCCGACACGTCCCGCCTCCTCCACCCCTCTCCCCCCCACCCTAACTCTCTCCCCCCACCTAACGCTCTCTCTCCCCCTCCCCCACCCCCTCCCCCTCCGTGTGCCCCCAGGTTCTCCCGGTCGGACGAGCTGTCCCGTCACCGCCGCTCCCACTCCGGGGTGAAGCCCTACCAGTGCGTGGTGTGCGAGAAGAAGTTTGCGCGCAGCGATCACCTGTCCAAACACCTCAAAGTCCACCGCTTTCCACGAAACAGCAGGACGGCCCGCTCCGGAACCTGACCCCCCCCCCACCGCCCCCCCCCAGGGACAGCCAGGACACCCCCCCACCCCCCACCCCCCCGGGAACACGACACCCGACCCGGACACAGGGCCGAAGGGGGAGGGGGGAGGGGGGGGTGGGTGTACGGGCGAGAGACACAGCGGTCCAGAGAGAGAGAGAGAGAGAGAGAGACAGAGAGAGAGAGAGTGTGGTAACAGTGCTCTGTCAGTGCACCTTTTCTGTTCCAAGGGATCTCTGGCTGGACGTTGTTCCCAGTGTGACGTCAGCAGCAGACCGTGCCGTGTGTGTGTGTCTGTGTGTGTGTGTCTGTGTGTGTGTGTGTCTCTGTCTGTGTGTGTGTGTGTGTCTCTGTGTGTGTGTGTGTGTGTGTGTGTGTGTCTCTGTGTGCGTGTGTGTGGGGGTGTGTGTGCTCGGCATGTACGTGTGACACCTGCTGCTGTGATAATTTATTGGGTGGCGAGGTCTCTAGAGGTCTCTGGTCTCTAGAGGTCTCTGGTCTCTGGAGGTCTCTGGTCTCTGGAGGTCTCTGGTCTCTGGAGGTCTCTAGAGGTCTCTGGTCTCTAGAGGTCTCTGGTCTCTGGAGGTCTCTGGTCTCTAGAGGTCTCTGGTCTCTGGAGGTCTCTAGAGGTCTCTGGTCTCTAGAGGTCTCTGGAGGTCTCTGGTCTCTGGTCTCTGGAGGTCTCTGGTCTCTGGTCTCTGGTCTCTGGAGGTCTCTAGAGGTCTCTGGAGGTCTCTGGAGGTCTCTGGTCTCTGGAGGTCTCTGGAGGTCTCTGGAGGTCTCTGGAGGTCTCTGGTCTCTGGAGGTCTCTGGAGGTCTCTAGAGGTCTCTGGTCTCTGGTCTCTGGTCTCTGGAGGTCTCTGGAGGTCTCTAGAGGTCTCTAGAGGTCTCTAGAGGTCTCTAGTCTCTGGTCTCTGGTCTCTGGAGGTCTCTGGAGGTCTCTGGTCTCTGGAGGTCTCTGGAGGTCTCTAGAGGTCTCTAGAGGTCTCTGGAGGTCTCTGGAGGTCTCTGGTCTCTGGTCTCTGGAGGTCTCTAGAGGTCTCTAGAGGTCTCTGGTCTCTGGAGGTCTCTAGAGGTCTCTGGAGGTCTCTGGGGGTGTTGAGTCCGCCGGAGACCCGGGCCGCCTGACGCGGGACCAGCAGCATAAGCTTTCCCCCGTCCCGCTCCTCTCACGCTGAACCCACGTGACGCCCCGCGCCACAGACCCCCGGGGGCGCCACGCCCTTTGGTTTGTGCCTTCATCATCATCATCGTCATCATCATCATCATCATCATCATCATCATCATCATCATCATCATGAACTCCGTTGGCAGCAGGGGGCAAGACGAGGACTTTTACTTTGAAATGTGGGATCTATCGGAGGAGGACTCCTCCCCAGAGTCAATGATGCACCCACATTCCTTAATCTTCAACGAGGCGGGCGGGCTGCCAGGGACGTCCCAGAAGCCACGGCCGTGACCCCATGACCTCGGACCAGGTGCGGGAAACAACAACAACAGACTGGCCAGCGCCGGTGAACCCGGGTTAATGTTGGATTAGTGCCCACAGACCCGGGCTGCGTTGTTATGTAACTCTGTTGACGGGCCGGTCTGGGACAAACAAACTCTACTGTTCCTCTGAACAGCCTGTTCTGGTGGGGTGGGGTGGGGGGGGGTAAAACGCCCTGACCCTGCCCTCAAAGCTGCCCCCGCGACACAGACAACAGTGTCGATAGTCCCCAGCGGTGTACGGTGCCTTCTAGAACGCCCCCGTAGTGGAGGAGGGAACAGGTCCTTCCCTGAGAAGATGCTGAGGGTGCCCCCCCCCCCCCTGTTTGATGAAAGGTGCCCCCCTTTGCTGACTTTCACCCCCGCCCCCCCCCCTCTAATATGTGTGCGTGCCACTGCTGATTCTGAAGGGCCTGTACTGTATGAGAATAGTGTTATTAAGTACTGTACCTGGATAGGACCGTTGAAGTACTCACCCCTCAAGGTGAGAGGACAGTCTGATGGATGATCCTTTTTTAAAAATACATCACCGTGAAAGTATAGCTCGCCCGTTCCTCTCCGTTTGAACTTGAATTTATGAAATGTGGAGGCAACATCTGGTGCTAGAAAGGGGGCAAATGTTAACGTTCTTAATCTAATTTCGCCTAATATTAACACACAAAGTGTTTATTTCCAATGAGGGCATTTTACGCTTTTGTCCAAAGCGACTCACTATAAGTACCCGCGTCAGTCCCCGAACACATCGAGCGGATCTTTCCGAACAAAAGTGTATAGGCCTACTTTCAGAACAGACGGAACGTTCTTCATGCACACGAGTGTATAGTTACGAACACAGCGAGCTGATCTTTCCCGAACACGAGTGTAACGTTCCAAACACAACAGGCCCGTCTTTCCGTACATCGGTGTATATAGTTCCAAACATAGCGACCGGAACTTTCCGTACACGGGTGCATATTTGGGAACATAAGGAGCGGATATTTCGGAACGCAGAGTGTATCTTCCTGAACATGATGAGCGTCTATTTGTAGACGCCAACAGTAGGCCAGTGTGGGGGGGGGGGGCGCTGCCTCCCACCGAGCACATCATCACACAGCAGCTTACGATGCTCACCCAGACCACATCGTTTCATACCTTCCTCCGGTCAGCACACCGGTGTGCTCACCTCTGATGTGGTTCCAGTGTCGACTTATGATTAGGAGGGTTTTTTTTCTTTTATAAGTGGTTTTAAAAGGCCTCGACGCTAATCTCTGGAGCGATTAGGCTGGAATGCTTTGTGCAGGAAGACAACATGGGAGGTGTTCAGCAGGGCGCAGTGCTGAGTCATCAACCGTCTTCAGACCTCGCATCTGTCCCGCGTTAGATCAACGCTCATCCAACACATCGTTTGAATGATGTAGGCGGTGTGTGTGTGTGTGTGTGCGTGTTAACATGTATGTGTTTGAACTTGTTTTGTATGTGTGGGTGTTTGCGTTTGTTAGCACTTGTCTGCGTGTGTGTGCGTGTGTGTGTGTGTGTGTGTTGGGAGAACCAGTTGGATTACACCATCTAGGCACTAAGTGGTTTATCTAATGACACCAGACTCTGTTGTCATCACACTTCTTAGGACTAGGATGAACAAATGTCTCCCACAACCAGCCCTACCCTCTCAGCTACTGGGAACAGTCATCCATCGTGGATCATTATCTGTCTGAACGCTGTTCTTTGACCATTCCTCAGCCATTTCTGTAAAACCCGAGCCTTAACCAGTTTCATATAAGATATGAAATATGAGCATTTGAATGTACAGTATGTAAATACCAACGAAGAAGCTGTGATCTCTGCAATTGTGTATTTCTACAAATTTGTAAATGAAGTGTACATAACGTTATAATTCGATATATTATAAAAATGCCAGAGCTTTATTTTTTGTAAGATGTTTTTTGCAGCGTTTTAATGTGATCACGCGTTTCATTACTCTGCAATCATCTGACAAAGAAATATCTGCCAAAAAAAATCTATTTGTGTGTTTCGTATTTGTACATGAAATCCATTTGCAAATAAAAACTCAGAGAAAAGTATTTTTTGCTCTTTTGGTTTTGCATCAGAAGCTGTAGTGTGGAGCAAAAGCTCAGCGCTCAGATAACCTCCTCCTCCTCCTCCTTCTCCTCCTCCTTCTCCTTCTCCTTCTCCTTCTCCTCCTCCTTCTCCTTCTCCTTCTCCTCCTCCTCCTCCTTCTCCTTCTCCTCCTCCTTCTCCTTCTCCTCCTCCTTCTCCTTCTCCTCCTCCTCCTTACGACCAGGCGCCCTGGCTGGGCGAGGTTCAACCTCCGACCGTTAGGAAAATACAACACAGATTCACTATTGGAACCACTCCTGTAGCGTCCGTGACAAAGCAGCGTTCAGGGAGCAGAACGCAGAGAACTCAAAGTACCAGGGAACCAGGGAACAGAGCACCAACACTCTCACTATAGAACCAGGGAACAATGGAGAGCTAACGAACGAAGGAACGAACCACAGAACCCGCGAAGAACCCGCTACAAGACGAAGGGAACCGGGAGAACCGGCCCACTATAGGACCAGGGAAACAAGGGAGAACTGGGGCGCTGTGGGGGTCGAGGGGAACCGAGGAATGAGAGAACCAGGGGGGTACCAGGGAACCCGAGGAGAGAACGTGCAGCTCAGGCCGTCTGCAGCACTGGGGGGGTCTGCTGGTCTCTCTGTGGTCTCCTTAGTCTTCAGTCTGCTCTCCAGCCCAGTCTCCTAGCTCCTCTGTCTCCTCCAGCCCAGTCTCCTAGCTCCTCTGTCTCCTCCAGCCCGCGGCACGCTGCCCCTCTCCCGGCCGGCCCAGTGCGTGTTACTTCTGTGTTTGTTGTCACTCTGTGGTTAAGGCTGATTGAATGAAATGACAAAATAATGCGCCATCTTTCATGTGCAGAGACAAAGAAACGCTGGTGTGGCGAGGAATGCTGCCGTGAGATTTGTACCACATGGTGAAACCTCACGGAAAATATTCCCTTCTTTTCCTCTCAGGTCTGCTTCTCTCTGACCTGGTATATATCAATCTGCCACCTTCCTCCGCACACACACACACGCATACACACGCACGCATGCACACACACACACACACGCGCACGCGCATGCACACATACACACGCGCACACACTCTCACACCGTGTTTGCTGACTCATGGTGACAGTTCGGAGCTGCGTAGCGGCGCCAGAGAATGTGCGAGCAAAAGAGATTTGCACGTGTGCACGATTGAAAACGTCCACCAATTCTAACCTCAGCCACCCAACTCTTAGAGCGCGCACGCACAGCCTTCATCTGAACACATCCAGGGCTGCGTCTGAGGGAGTGTGTGTGTGTGCATGCATGTGCGTGCGTGCATGTGTGTGCGTGGGTGCTTGTGTGTGTGCGTGTGCGTGCATGTGTGTGCGTGCATGTGTGTGCGTGGGTGTGTGTGCGTGTGCGTGTGTGCATGTGTGTGCGTGCATGTGTGTGCGTGCGTGCTTGTGTGTGTGCGTGTGTGTGCGTGTGTGCATGTGCGTGTGTTTGTGCGTGCATGCATGCTTGTGTGTGTGCGTGTGTGTGTGCTTGTGTGCGTGTGCACGTGTGCTCGTGTGTTTGTGCGTGCATGCATGCTTGTGTGCGTGCGTGCGTGTGTGTGCGTGCCTGCATGTGTGTGCGTGCATATGTGTGCATGCGTGCTTGTGTGTGTGTGTGCGTGCGTGCGTGCGTGTGTGCGTGCGTGCTTGTGTGTGTGTGTGTGTGTGCGTGCGTGCGTGCGTGTTCCGCCGTGCACTATGCGTTGAGAACTGATTCGGGAACAGCGGACATCTGGAGCCGAGACCCCCCCCCCCCCCCCGGAGAGCTGAGGGGCCCGGACCCCCGCCTGGGCCCTGGAGGACCGTCTCCTCTGAGGTCAGCTCTGGTGCTGTGTGCTCTGGGCCCCGTCTAACGTCTGCTTTGTGTAGAATAACGGTCATAATATACCTCCACATTTACATAGTTGGGTTCTGTGCGTGCACACAAATGTGCACGCACACACGTACGTACACACACACACACACACAGGCATACACACGCACATGCACACGCACACACGCACGCACACACTCACACACACACACACACGCAGGGGCGGAGTGCCAAATGTACATGTGAACACGCACGGGCGCTGTGGCTTAGTTGGTTAAAGCGCCTGTCTAGTAAACAGGAGATCCTGGGTTCGAATCCCAGCAGAGCCTTTTAGAGGAGATGCAGTACACTACACAGTAAGGTTAAAGGGGTTCCACCTCATCAATATGTAATGGAGCTCTTCATGTGTTCAACATGTTCAACCATGAAGGGGTTCTAGCGGTGGGACTGTGTGTGTGTTCCGGTGTGCACTATGCGTTGAGAACTGATTCAGGATCAGTTATCGGGTTTAACGCAACACATCCGGAGCCGAGACCTGATAGACATGACCCCCCCCACCCCCTGATCCCTGAAGTACTGGGTACTCTGAGTTAAGGCCGCCAAAAATCGGGTGTCGGTGAGTCTTGAGAGGTCGGTGACGTGGTCGGTCATACGTGTGAACACACACACGGGCGCTGTGGCTTAGATGGTTAAAGCGCCTGTCTAGTAAACAGGAGATCCTGGGTTCGAATCCCAGCAGAGCCTTTTAGAGGAGATGCGGTACAGTAAGGTTGAAGGGGTTCCCCTGCTCCCTGACTGAGGACCATCACACATCTCTCTGTGGTTTCTGAATAAATTTCATAATAAATGTGCGTAAGTGTGTATTCGAGCTCATCTTCGAGATCTTTGCACAACATTTGCCTACGACGGAATTCTTGATTGTGTCTACAGTCTGCCGCCTAAAGTCTGGTTGGTGAGGCTAGGGCCGGGTTAGATAAGGGTCAAATATACCTCCACATATACATATAAACATATACATATACATATACACATAGGGGGCGCTCTGGGCTGAGTTTGAATGTGTCACACACGCACGTGCACGTGTGGCGTACACACACACACATACACAAATATGCATGCAAGCATACATACACATGTATACACACACAAACTCACACGCACACAGACACACACACACACAGACACACACAGACACATGCACATGCACACGCACACACATGCCCAGAGTTCCAAATGTACATGTGAACACACATGGGCGCTGTGGCTTAGATGGTTAAAGCGCCTGTCTAGTAAACAGGAGATCCTGGGTTCGAATCCCAGCAGAGCCTTTTAGAGGAGATGCAGTACAGTAAGGTTGAAGGGGTTCCCCTGCTCCCTGACTGAGGACCATCACACATCTCTCTGTGGTGGAACTCTGAGTAAATGACTTAATAAATGTGTGATGGAGATCTTTGTACAACAGTTTGCAATGAAGGGATTCTTGATGGTGATCACATCTGCTGGCCGGTGATAAAAATTGTTGGTGGGGCGCAGTAATAGCAAAAAATTAATTTGGTAGATTTGATTTATTGTATTCTGGTGCATTTTGGAGATGGCCACTAACTATTACCTATTACCTACTATTCATTCAGATTCATAGCCTACATCCTGACTTGCAGGGCCTGGGCAAGCTTACCCATTGTTGTTATTATGATATTGAGGCAAATCATGATCACTGTCCTATAGCGTCCATTATTGTGTCTCAATGGCTATTTCAAATGCAGTTAGAAATATGGGACAGTTGCTTATTATTGATATGCTACAGGCCGAAAGACTAAATTAATATGTAACTTACTTGCTGCTTTTAAGTATAACATTGCTTGGGGAGTCCAATTCCTCCACTGAAATGGGTAGAAAGTGCTTTTACAACTCTCTGCTAGTTAGCGATCTATCTCTTCTTTGCTGTAGTTGTGTTGCGCGAGTGTTGCTGAGGGAGGTAGCCTATTTGATTGATTCGCTGAATTGTCCGGTGCGGTGATAAAAAACAACAACAGAAAAG
>NW_028177368.1:0-7500 GCF_964030765.1 Micromesistius poutassou | reverse complement strand
TCTTCTTCCAAAGGGAACGCATGCAAATCACCGTCTCCCCATTCATGGTTCAGACATAATACACCCATTAGCAAATCCAGTGTATGGCTACCAGTCGTGTTTGAGTAATGGACTAGCGATTATTCTTGGGCAGTATAACGATATTCTAGTATACCAGGGTATTCAAACACCGAAGGTATTATTCACTACCATTAAAACTACGATTCTCTTTCTATTCAACTTTTTGCCGACATCTTATGAATCCATCTTTATTTTGTTGATATATATTTAGTCCAAGTTTTGAATCGGGATATATTATTAAATAGTCCAAAATAAAGTCTTTGCCGTTGAGTTGTGTTTTACAACAACCAGCGGCCGCCCAGAACATCCAGACATCAAAAATGAAAGTGACATTTATAGCATTGCTGTGGTGGTGTAGTCAAAGAATCACACATCTCAATAGCACTTGGGGAAGTTTGAAAGCACATCAACTGGTATCAAGATGTGTGAATCTTTGAATAGTGGTTGATGTCGTGTGAAAGTATGTATTTGTTGAAGTTGGAAAGATATCGAATATTCCACCGATATTCACACTCTTTAATTAATTCCAGTGATCTGACGTGGGTTAGTAAAGAGGCGGTCCACAGTATGAGTCCTGAGGGTCTAGGGGTGGATACCAACAGACGGCTCTTCTCAGTGAAGCCATCAGGCAGCAGCACTCCTCTCTGTAGACACGTCCTTGGGTCAATATTTCTACACCTTAGGCAAATTGCAAAGTGTCCTTCCCTAAACTACCGCCTATCTAAAATACTAATTGTAACCAGATACGTCTCACGTTGCTTAAGGTTCCCATTTCCAATGGATATAACATTAAAATGCCGTTTTGAAGTGTATCCCAACAGCTCGACAAAAAGTAGAAAGAAAAAGCAAGTAAAACTGTGGCCAGCGGAGCCCAACTGGACTGTATAAAATACTGACTTAACATAGACTGTACGTTATACTGGTTCAACTGACTTTCCATATGTGTACATGGGTGGGAGCTATCGCAGACCTTTAATTAAAAAATCTTACTAGAGACGGTCTGCTCGATGATTTGGACCAACCATGGAAGCCCATTTACAATTTCCTTATTATTCTAATATCATAAGCATTTTACACCCAGCAAGAATTGTCTAAGTAGGCTAATTGACTATAAGACGCACAATAATATAGGCTAGCCAATGTAATAGGTAACCACATGCTAATGACTTCTGCCACCAACTCCGCTTGGACGTTTTTGATTAATATTGTATTCTTTACCGCATATACCATCCTGTACCCCGGTGAAATTTCAGGAAGATTTTGAAAAAATGGATACTGCCCAGGTCTATTAGTGATTTATTATGACCTTCATAAGCTTGCTATTCATAACTTTGTGTTAGGAGGCTTGGTCTGTAAGACGAAACCTGCTTTTTAGGGTCCTGGAGTAAGAAAGCAATCCAGCATCACTTTTATACCTTGCATCGTTGATATTTATATAGCCTACGTTTTGCAAACATATACTTTACCTTTAAAAAAAACAAACCCTGGGATGTAGGGCTCATATTGGCATAATGAAATGGGGAATTCGATCTGGCATTCAGTTAAGGATTCAAAAATGAACAAAATGAATTCAATGTATGCTAAAGGTCATTCGGTCATTCTTTATTCTTCTTGTCTGCAGTCTGATTTTGGTCGATCACAGTTTGAACTAGCGCCCATTTTAGCGCCTTCAATATCAGAATCACATGACGTGTGCTCAAGCACATCTGTCTGTCTGATCAGGTCGTCTGTCTGTCTGATCAGGTCGTCTGTCTGTCTGATCAGGTTCTGTAGCCTCAAAGGACCGCAGTGGGCAGTAAGCATAAAGTGCTTATAATGAGACATATTTTGAGATGGTATTAATATGGTCAAGTCGTCAATTTATTCAATCGTGATATACCGTTTTATCTCAGTTGGCCAACCTTACTGGTGACACATATTCAATAGAAAGTTGTTGATATTTAGTGTTAAGACCACAGATATGATTATTATTGGAGACCAGTGGGTGAATCTAAAAAGTACCTCCACTTTCTCTTTAAAATCATAAGAAACAGAAATGCATATTCATAAAACCAGTACACCTGGGGTGAGGGGTTGTAGGGAATATAGTTGATCGTTTATCTGGTTTCAAATATATTCTTCGTAACTTTGGAAATGGCTGGCTGCCTTTTTAATTAGAAGTGAATGAAGGATTGGTGTGTCAAACTATTTAAATTATTCAGCTGAGTCTTTACCTAATTTGTTGTGATTTGTGAGTTTGTTGAGATTGTTATTGGTTCTCTCTCCACCTATCCCCACACACACCATCTGCATCTGTCTTCTCCCACTTAGGCCTGGGCCATACGGCTGAAAGACGTATCACAATATAACTTGATCATATTGATTGATATCGATAACTATTGATGATTTTAATGACCTAAAAAGACTAGGAATTACCATGCTGGATTCAAACACTTCTGTTCAACACTATATATGACCTTCCACTGTTCTTCATTGATAAATACTCTAATGTAGATACAACAATGAAAAACACTCATATTGCAAATAAGTATGTAACCGTGTTTGTGTAACAAACCCAGCTGGTAGATTCGGTGGTCCAGTCTCTTATAGATATATATTGAACATGTTTTATATTGATATTAATCAAAAGTCTTATCACGATACGATCATTTATTGTTTTATTGCCCAGGCCTACTCCCACTACACTGGCTGTGCGAAGAAAGAGAAAGTGACTTTGTAGAAAGAGGACAGTTGTTTGTACCTGATTTGTGAGATTGTTAAGATTGTTATCGGTTCTCTCTCTCTCTCGCTCTCTCTCCCTATCCCCACACGCACACGTCTCCAAACGTCTTCTCCTACTACAATGGCTGTGCAAAGAAAGGGAAGAGAAAGAGACTTAGTAGAAAAGGACAGCTGTTTGTTTATGTGTATCCCAGCCTTGTGGTGACATGTCTTTTTCTCTCCCTCACAAGACTCTTAAGTGAAATAGATACATGATCCACAATGTAATCAAATGTAACCTAGATCCAGCGTTTTGGAATGGAACACAAGGCTTTTTTCCACTTGACTCATGTTGCTCCGCTCCCTAGCCCCAGGATAGAAAACACCAGACTTTTTTAGTTCACCTCTCAGTTGTGGACTGTGGACTGTGGACCGGGCTGTCCACCAGCAGACCCAGGAACCTGACGGGGAACACAGAGATGGTGTGTTGTGTTTTCATGTGCTGCTGCTGTTTGCTGCCTCCCACTTTGGAGTGGTGCTTTGACAACAGCGTTTGTGTGATTTGAATACAAAGTGGTGACGGAATCTACAATATTTGCACGTAGTATGTGTGTATGAAGCAAAACAGCACAAACAAGAGTTGTGTTGGAGCCTTTGTGGGGGAAGGTATGAGTTTACGACCAGCCAACGATAATGGTACAAGTCGGAACAGGTCAAATCAATACGGCCCTCAGAAAGAGCTGGAGCAGGGCTGGGTTACATCTGGATCTGAACATAACTTGTACACCATGGCTGAGGTCGCTGGAACACGCAGAGTGCGTTTATTGAGACCTACTGGGGATATACAGAGGTAAATAAAAAACAACACTAGGTAACTCTCACCATGTATATAAATATATGTTCCAGAGATTATCATTTTGCCCGAGTTTTATTGAACTGGGAGCTGGCCCTGGACATGGCCTGATGGTTTATTATTGGAGTGCTGCTCCGTACTTCGTACTTCTCCTACTTTTGAGGAATTTCCAAAAGATTTTCATAACCTGCTCTGTTGTGCAATCGGGATTACAGTTGAAGGGTTCTGTTGACTAGAAACGTCTTTAGTGAAGGAAGCAGAACCACAGGTTCAGCAAACCGCCCCGCGCACGGAATGTCGTTTTTGTTTCTGATCTTATGAAATCTAATCTTGTGATTTATGAAAATGTTCAAAAAATGAAAATGTATAAGAAAACAACAGTCCTGCATCCTCTACTCGGCACATCTCTGTTGAGGTTTCAGCCCACTTGACTAACAACAGACCCTCCTGTGGCCGTTCCACTGCAAACGTTAACCAACAGCACCGATATCCCAGACTAAACACACTCATGCAGTTGAAGGTTTAAGCGTTATCTTCTCCCCCTTTGTAATTTATTTTTCCGCACACGTTTCTCATATCCTTCCTTCCTCCCTCTAGTGATGGAATCCACGGCTGTGAGCACCTCCACTCTGGCCCCTGATGAGTTTGACAGGAATGTGCCGCGCATCTGCGGCGTGTGTGGAGACAAGGCCACGGGCTTCCACTTCAACGCCATGACCTGCGAGGGCTGCAAGGGCTTCTTCAGGTACGCTGGTCTGCAGACTGCAGTGTGCCCCCCCGACGCAAGCAGAGCTGCACGGCCACACAGCAGACCTGCACTCCGTTCAGAGTCATTCTGCCAACGCCTTCTAACTCTATTTTATAAGATAAGATATACTTTATTCATCCCAGCAGAGAAATGTAGGTGTTCCAGCAGCCAGCATACATACACACAACACAACACATGTATACATACATATCCCACCTATACAAAACGTGAGCCACAATACATAGCCTAGGCTAGAAACAGTGGAGTGGATGGTCCATGTGCATATAGCTGTTACTCGTACATAACAGTACAAAACAGGTATGTTATGTTACAGGTATGTTATGTTGATATGTATTTTGAAGCAGGATATATAATCAAACAGTCCAAAGATAATGCCGTAGCCATTGCACACAGCCAGGAGTGAAATTGTTTTGTTGGCCAACTTTCAGTTGCCGGGGGTTGGTAGGGTGAGTTTCCCCCACGTCCAAGTTTTACATTATTGACCGCCCGCCAGAGACTTCTGAAGGTGTAATGTGTGCCTGCGTATCGCTGCTGCGGTGGGGCCGTCAAATCATCACACATCTAAAAGCAGCTTATGTCGTTTGAAAGGGGCTTTATGAAGTTGGGAAGATGTTGATGCAGTCCACAGATTTTCAGGCCCTGAATATCTACACACGTCATGATGAGACGGGATTACACCGCTTATGGTTTATACCTGCTCAGGAAAAGGGCAGCAGTAGAGCCAATCTGTAGAGCCATGGTTTGGTTAATATCTACATGACAGACACAAAGGCCCCTCGTCCGTTTAGTGTACCTGAACACGTGGCCGTCAGTGTTGTAACAATTGCATATGCGTGTTAATCTAGCGCAGGAATGCATATCATGGGCCACGCAACCATAGCAACCCTATTATTGTATCATGGTTTATAATGTCCGATTTATTAGCACATCAAATAGTTGAAAAACATTCAACCGAACCAACATGGCTTCACCTTAGACACTGAATAAATACAAAAACAACGGCTGTGATTCCCACCACATGACGCCTGGTTTCAAACGTCTCTCAAACGTCTTGGAGGACGCGGCCGGTCGTATCCTCCTCGAACGCATCGCAGTCAGTGAGCGACGGCGCCCAGAGACCCAGAGTTCACCCACAGCTCCGTCACCTTTTATACTGCAAACACAAACCTCACCAGCACATAGATTTCAAACTTGTGGACGCCAAATCAAAATCAGTGCTTGGAATATTGTGGCAATATCCCGCGTACTGTAATGGACTCTAACGACGCTAACGAGCACCCCCGTCCGAGGGCGCTGCCAGGGGGTGTAGTCGGGAGGCGTGCACACTACGCCTGCATGCGCACTTCTCCGCAGTGTTGACAGTCAGCAGGATATATATTTTTTTTAAAAAGGGGGATGTTTTATAATCTCCTCACTCGTCCCTCACTTGGCCCTCGTCTTGAACTGTGTGTGTGTGTGTGTGTGTGTGTGTGTCCAGGGTAAATGATCACACATTACACGTCTCCTTGGCGTCATCTCCACCCTGTGCTTTTTGGCACACGTCCATGTTTGTGCGTTGGGACGGCACTTGGGGGGGGGTTGAAGTGTACGAGTGTTTATCTAGACCGGCCGTGATTACATACTCACACCTGAGGTGTGACGTGGCCCACACACACACACACACACATACACACACTGAGGCCGCAGCTAACGGCCGTCTCTATTGTGGATTCATCGATAGAGTATGCCTTATCTTTTTTGAGTCATAACTAAGTCAAGCAGAAGCGGTGTGCAGTGTAAAGAAAGCCAATCCGTTGCTTCTCGTACCCTGACCCTTGCCCTAATTCCTTATCGTTCCCGTTGCCCTTTTTTTCGTACAGATGTCCGAAAAAACCAAACACGGGCAGAGCCTCACCTGTTTGACTTGCATGCTCTCATATCCAACGGACACACACTATTACACAAGGGTACCGGAGTTTAAAAAAAAAAACACGCGTGTTCCCACGATAAATCAGAGCGGTATTTCGAAGGCTACACACACACACAAATCAAAGCCGTGATCAACAGAAGATCAACCGGAGGGTGGTGATGTCGATTCAGCGCCGCGAAGAAACCCCACAATCTAACGGCCGTTTTTTCTCCCCCCCCCTTGCAGGCGCAGCATGAAGCGTAAGGCCTCCTTCACCTGCCCCTTCAGCGGCAGCTGCACCATCACCAAGGACAACCGCCGCCACTGCCAGGCCTGCCGCCTGAAGCGCTGCGTGGACATCGGCATGATGAAGGAGTGTGAGTGTGTCACGTAGCGGTGGCCGCCCTTCAGTCCCCTGGGCCGCACACACAGACGCACGCACGCGCACGCACACGCACACGCACTTTCATTCACCTGCATTCAAACAAGCCACTGTTGTTTTGATTCTCGCTCGCTCGCTCTCTCTCTCGCTCTCTCTCGCTCTCTCGCTCTCTCCTCCCTCCCTCCGTGTGTGTGTGTCCTACTTTTGCTCCTCATCCGGCACATAGACGCCGTGCATTACACGTTTTATTCTTTCTTAGCTCAGTTCAGAGTCTCCCTCTTCCCCGCGTTAATCGATCTCTGGCAGGCCGCTGCCATTTGACCGTAGCTTACATAACATAAACCCGGCCTATATTATTATATTATTATGCTTGTTTTACAGCAGCTATGCCCAAACTGAGGTCAGGATCACAGTGGTCCGCTCTGAATGGGATGTTTTAGTCCAAATGTGTCTTGTTTTCGAGTTGGCCGGAGAAAAAAAAACAAAAAAACCTTATATAACGTGAGTGTGGGGCAAGTATCAGTGAGTCTTTGCCACCAGTGGAATGTTTACATGGTCTATTTGAACTGTAGGGCCTCCCTGCGGTGAGTGCAGCCGGAGCGCTCTGTGAAGTTACCAGAAGAACACCTGCTCACAGGGAAAATATCCAGCTCTCCACAACCAAGGCTGTTTGTTCTAATGATCCTTTTGATGGCCGCTGAAGCTTTCTTGCCTTCTCCCGATATCCGGATATTGTCCCGCGAGGTCGGCTGTGAAGCATAGGCCTCCTGGTCCCCTCTTTCAGAGAACGAGTGGGGGGAAGTCATAACCGTGATATACAGTGAACACATCCTCTGCTGTACAGGAGG
>NW_028177369.1:0-10000 GCF_964030765.1 Micromesistius poutassou | reverse complement strand
ACAGCATCTATAAGATTGATTGCGAACATTTATTCATTCATTCTTTATACAGTACATTTAAATGCTAGTGCTGATAATATTACTATTACTCACAGACGTGCGGTCAGGGGTCAGGGGTCAGAGGAGGCAGAGCTAAGGGTGGTATAGGGCCAAGCCCTTGGACTTTCAAGGCCCTTCCCTGCTAGAGCATGAAAACCCGACCAGAGCTCGGTCACATCAGCGTGATAAATAGAAATTGCCACACAACAATGTTGGTATTTTTTGGCATTGAAGATTTAAAATTTAAAAACAGCTCATTATGTAGAGTAGCCAATGAGGTCGGTCGTTCCACTTGATATAAAGGTTCGTTTTTTGTGATTAAATTAAATTTAAAATAGGACTGTGTGTGTGTGATGAAATTTGTTTATGCACGACAACGCAAATTGTGCATAAATTAGCCTAGTCTACCCTATGTGCGCAGCGCAGATGATGGGAGACGTGGGTGGCACCAGGAGTTTATTAACCACGGAAAACGAAGGGACGTCTACTGTGGAAGTATTTCTACTTAGTAGTAGTCAAGGCGGGTATGAACCTGTTCATGTCCAATGTAAGGGTTGTGGATATTCATTTGGTTCCATTGAAGGAGAGGACTTCATTGAGTTGGCCCAGAACTTATTAACGTCGGTACTACATGGGTCAGTGGCAGGCAGCGCAGGACGTAGCCTAGCTGATTGCCTAAAACGTTGATGGATGGATTATGTAGGCTAAAGAGTTATTTCAAGGAAAAGGGCCCTTCGTCAATGGTAAGAGTTGATTTTCATATGAATAAGCTGCTTTCGTGTTAACGTTAATTTTACTTCACTGGGGTCACTCGTGTTCATTTGTTTCATTTAGAGACCTACGTAGGCTACCAACAGAGCCTCTTGTGTTCGTTTTTGGGATTTTTTCCTGTAAGCTTGGGCCTTTTGTGTGGGCCTTTGAATTCATTTCAATTGGCTAGATGACTGGGCTATGCGCGCCTGTGTTTAAAGCCGCCAGCGACGGGACATAGGACTCGATCGACTACTCACGTTCAAAGCCAAATTTCTTTGAAAATGTTTAGAACCTCAATAATAGATTTGATGATTTAAGCTGCTCTATTGGGTTTATATATTTGTGAATCTGACTGAAGATGTCAGTGCCTCACCGGCCACGAACCTCACCGCACTGCTGTTGTTCACATCTCCTCATTTACATCTCCATCCATTTTTTATGTTTTATAAATGATTAAAAAGTGCTAGTTATGTGTTGTGATACTCAATGTAATTCTAACATTGGTTCCTGTTCTAATGTGCCTTACTTCCTAATAAAAATATTTTAAAAATAAATAAATAAGTGCTAGTTATACAAATCACCCAACATTTAACAGTGTAGGCTACACGATTAGCATTCAGGCTACATTCAGGCTACGATTAGCATTCAGGCTACAGACCTTCACTTCTAAAACTAAGATTATGTTTACCGTAAAAATGACGTGGCTTACCCATAAGATTGATCGCAAACTTTATTAAATGGTATCCTAGCAACACATGCGTGAACCCTACGGGTTATCAGAAGGGACAAAAAAACATTTGAATAAACAAATTATGAAAACAGCGTGTGCAGCGTGTGCTAAATAGGACCAATCTCAATCAATAGGTTCGCGATGACGGCCGCAATGCTTGTAAAAGACGCTCCGTGCAAAGGTGTTGTAAAGTTGCCAGACACACGGGCTGGCAAGTGCATAGAGTTACCAGCCCGATAGTAAAGTTACCAGACCCGGGCGTGCGGGCATGTCGCCATTTCGAACCCTTAGTTATCGTAAATGTGAACAGATCGTCCTTTGATCAAGATGTAGTAGCGCGATTGTGGGGGTTCCAGCTCGAAAAGCCTTGAAGAGTAACACAACAGACACAACACAACAGACACACACACGTTTTAACGGTTAACCAATGGTTACCCTTATTGTCAGGTGTTACGGGTGCATGTGGTGCAGTGAGTCTGAAACAGGAAGAGAGAAACAACAGCTCACCTGTCTCCAAGTGTTGCCCGCATCAGATGTAATGAACACACTCACGTTGCCATTGGTCAGCTCCGAGCCGATGGAGCCTAGATGGAGGGAGGTGGGGGTGGGGGGGGGGGGGGGAGGAGGGGTGGGCAGGGGGGGCTGATCATTATATGGATGCAGGAGGTAGGAGATATACCGGGCTCTTCAAGGAAGAGCCAGAAAGCTTCAGGGCTTGGCATACATTGGATATTTGACAATTTATTCTGTTTTTGTTTAAACTGGGCATTGCTGAGTCCACATGGAATCCATCCTAAAAAATAAGAATGCTGATTCTTCTGTGTGTTTCACTTTCTGGCATATTTTAGCAATGTCTCTCAAATGGTCCAATGACTGAGAGTGTGTTGTGATTCAGAACTTGGTATTTTCATATAGTTTGTGGACTTCTATACCTTACTGCTGAAGTTCAGAATCTAACTAATGGGAGAAATCTTTAGTCATTAAAAGTTTCAAGGTCCCAAAGAGCTACATTTACAGCGTTTTATAACAAGTCAATTCATAGTCAGCATCGAAGTGAAAAAACAACATTTTCAAATGCACAAAAGCACTAAGAGGCTTTGTGTGTAGTATTTCAGTGTCAAGAAGGGTTTGAAAGTAAAACACAATGTCTGGTCCCTTGTCGCTCTATAGCTAAAACCCCCTTTTCTGCCAATTAATAAATAAAACTGAGAAAAAACTACCGAATATGGTAGCTTGGCTTCATACCCACCGCCATGCACTGTATGTGTCTACGTGCTAGTGGCAATAGCAACGCAAAGACTATACAACTCTGAAGCGAGGTGAGAGGCTACCTGAGGGGCTAGCAAAGCCATATTTCTCGTCCAGTTTTCATCCCTCACATTCTTCATTATTTAAAGACCTTTCCCTGCATCTCTCTCACCCTTAGGACCAACCGGTGGCTGGGGGTGGGGTTGGGCGCACAATGATTGTGGTTTAAGTACCCTGGGCTAGGTCCCCGCAATGTGACTTGGCTTTGCTGAAATGTTAAATGACTCATATGAGTTGGCAGCTGCCTGTGGAAAAGCGTGCGCAGACAGACCCACTAGAGATACACAATGGCACAAACAAAAAAAAAACCTCAACAAAAACAAGAAAAAAAAAAGATGAAGTGAGCAACCCCAAACTGCCACATCGTCCTTTGTTTTATTTTAGTGACACGGAACACAGTTGTTTTAGGTACCCCAGTGCACTGTGACGACCGAGCCAAGATTGGGTTTGTGACTGAATCGAAGGGGGGCACTGAGGTGAGCGTTGTGGCCTCTGCTCCTTTGGATAACATGATGTTGCATTGTGCTGTGCAAAGAAAGGAAGAGAACAAAAAAACAAAACAGCCACGATCGCTAATCCTGGAAAGGTATGCTAACTTAAACGTACGCTGCTCTTTTTTTCTTTTATAGGCCTACCGATGATTGCAGAGTAAAGTAAAGACACTGCTGTACACTGCTGCGTACACTCGCTGTATACGGGGGATGGGTTGGCCTAGCCATTGTTAGTACTTGCACTTGGTTCTATGAACATCTTTACTGTACCGTTATATTGTTTCACTTCTTATGACAAATGTACTTATTGTAAGTCGCTTTGGATAAAAGCGTCTGCTAAATGCCCTAAATGTAAAATGTAAATGTAAAGACACTTCCTAGCAAATGGTAAATGGTTCTCATTTATATAGCACTTTTATCCAAAGCGCTTTACAGTGTTGTTGACTGACATTCACCCATTCATGCACACATTCACACACTGACGGACTGCGGAGTCGACCACGCAGGGCGACAGCCAGCTCGTCAGGAGCAGTCAGGGTGAGGGCGTCTCGCTCAGGGACACCACGACACTCCGCTAGGAGGAGCCGGGGATCTAACCACCAACCTTGCGGTTACCGGCCGACCCGCTCCACCTCCTGAGCTACTGAAGCTACTGAAGCCTCCTCCTCTTCTCCTCTTCAATCACCCCGATTGGTCAAATAGTCCTTCCTCACTCACCCGAAGCCACGATGATTCCCGGAGCCGAGTCCTTGCTGGCGATGTTCCCTGACGTGTAGGGGTTGCCTGACACTTGCAGGTGGAGATGCAGCGAGCAGTACGGCTGTGGAGGTGAGAGGTAGAAGCAGCGCATACATCAGCAACGGAGAGGAAATAGACGTCATCATCGGCAAGACATATTCAGCAAGAAAGAACGACACAGCCACACACTCGCACACTAAATCTCTTCAGAGCTAAAGGGTTACGGCAACAATATGAACGACGACCAGCCACCCCGCCTATGATAAGTTTCATAATTTTTTTTCAAAATCTCCCCCATCTCCCCAATGGTCCCGCCATTAATTTTGATTGGGGTAACCTTTACAGACACAATTCTCATTACAAATCCGGCAAAATGCCAGTGGTGCGAGCCGCGGCTTGACGGGCTGTTTAGAGGTTTATTAAAGCTCTGACATTTTCTGACAAATGACTGTATAATGTGGCAGGATAGCCAGGCACGCCGCGGAATCGCTAATTGGCTTATCAAAAACACAGTGATTATTTTGGTCTTCAAAAGAAAAGTATCGAAAGGAGAAGACAAGGCGTACGGTACGGGGGCCTTGTCGCCGTCACTTCGAGACGTCCCTGTGCGCTGACAGCTACAACCGAGCAACCGAGTCGTCGTATCATTACCTGCTTCATCCCTATCCAAACTAGGATGGCGGCGGCGAAAAAAACACAACCGCTCCGCGGCGAGCACAAAAAACAAAGAACCAGGGAGTTCAGGACGGGGTTCTACGCTGGCGTTTTTCAGGAGCAGCGGGGGTTCTTCTTGGTGTTATTCCTGCCAGACACGTCTTCTCTTCTGTGCGTTTCTTAAATGGGAGGTCGGCTTATTGGACTGAATCAAACCATCTGACCTTTCAGCCGAGCAGCCTCGGAGCGCTCAGCTCTGACGAGGGCTGCTCTTTTTGAGCCCATCGCTGCAGGGATCAGTCAAACCCTGACAAGGCCTTTCTTTGAGGATGCAAACACACAAACACACGTACACACAGACACAGACACACACACACACACGTGCCAGAAGACAAACACAAACACAGATGGACACAAATACGGCCCACAGCGTGCGCACACACATGCACCCGGAACACACAAACACACACACATGCATACACTAAAACACACACACAGACACATACACTAGAACATACACACACACACACACACAGACACACACATGCATCCACTAAAACACACACACAGACACATACACATACACTAGAACACACACACACACACACACACAGACACACACATGCATACACTAAAACACACACACAGACACATACACATACACTAGAACACACACACACACACACACAGACACAGACACCCACCCACCAGCACACAGTGGATGTTGTTTCCTCTCAGGTCCGTGTTGGGGGCCTGCAGTAGTCTCCAGTCTCGTCCTCTGTTGAAGGTAATGTAGGTCTTCACCTGCTCATCCAGCTTTTTGTTGGCGAGGAACATGCCTTTAATCCCTGCCACCTAGAACACAAACACATCGCTTCATCAATCGTCAAAGTGTCTCACGTGTTAACTGCGCAAATCCTCTATATATGAGATTCTCCTGCAAAAGGTACACACAGAGAAGATGACTGGTGAAAAATATAAACAATTAACATAAGTTTTTATGTATATGATCTTGTTTTAGAAATCACCCCCATACTGTCTCGTAGTGATATTTCTGTATCTCTTATTGCTTAGCTCAACACACACACGCACGCACGCACGCACGCACGCACGCACGCACGCACGCACACACACACACACACACACACACACACACACAGACACACACACACACACACACACACACACACACACACACACACACACACGCGCACACACACCCACTCGCTGGGTGATGATTGATTATCATGGGACAGGAAATCGATGTGGGCCTGACTTGTTCTTGCAGGCACTAAGAAATAGCCCGAGGCCACAGAAGGCAGTTGATGACACCCAGGCAGGGAAACTCTGGTCTATAATTGGCAGATACTTCGATATCAGCCAGGATTTCGCATATGCTAAATCACCTCAGTTTGTGACCCCCGTCAAGACGAGGGATTTGACTGCGTGACCGAGACAAATGGGATGGATCTAGGAAATGTGCGGAATAACCCGCAACTAAATGAATTGATTCCGAGGTACACTGCGGAAGCGGGGGCTTGTGCATGTCCAGAGTACCAGAGAGCGGTTCAACATGTCACATTGCTCCTATAATTGGAGCAATTTCATGGACATCTGCATAATTGATATAACTTCATGTAATGAACATTCCCCAAAAAAAGAAATTCATGGGCAGTCACTGGTATAGTCCCTGGTACCCTGGTACTGTGCCTGGTACGTTCCCAGGTGCAGTTCCTGGTACTGTCCCTGGTACTGGTCTCTGGTGCTTTTCCTGTTGCTGTCCCTGGTGTAGCCCCATGTTACTGCATTGTCGGTGTCAGCACCTTATATATCCTGTTTAATATTCACACAATGCACTGTAGCTTCCCAGGCCCATCAACTCACTAGGTCATATTGATCGATGCTCATTACAAGGCTAGACAGCTGTCAGTCAGGCTTAAACTACCGGCGTGCGGTTTGCTCAACAACCACCCTTGATGTGTTGTGTCCATATTGATAATTTGGTTCAGGGAGGAAAATCGTGGATGCAGTAATATTCGTTTTGCATGCACTATAAGCACTAGCAGTTCTTTTTTTCGGCACTCAGTAAAACTTAAACAGACAAACAAACAAATAGGCTGGCAGGCAGACAGACAGACCGACCGACAGAGTCTAACCCCAGAATAGTGAGGTATGGCCTGGAGACAGCCAGCCAGCCAGCCAGCCAGCCAGCATTGCTCCAGTAGAGTGAGTGTACACGGTGCAGCCTGCCCAGTAGAGTGAGCTACTCAAGTAGAGTGAGCTACTCAAGTAGAGTGAGCTACTCAAGTAGAGAGAGCGTCTCCAGTAGAGTGAGAGGCCTCAGTAGAGAGAGTGTACCAGTAGAGTGAGAGGCCTCAGTAGAGAGAGTGTACCAGTAGAGTGAGAGGCCTCAGTAGAGAGAGTGTACCAGTAGAGTGAGTGTACACGATGCAGCCTGCCCAGTAGAGTGAGCTGTCTAGTAGAGTGAGAGGCCTCAGTAGAGTGAGCTGTTTAGTAGAGTGAGCTGTTTAGTAGAGAGAGTGTACCAGTAGAGTGAGCTGTTTAGTAGAGTGAACGCTGCCCCAGTAGAGTGAGCTGTTTAGTAGAGTGAGCTGTTTAGTAGAGTGAGCCGTTCAGCAGAGTGAGCCGTTCAGCAGAGTGAGCTGTTCAGTAGAGTGAGCCGTTCAGCAGAGTGAGCCGTTCAGCAGAGTGAGCCGTTCAGCAGAGTGAGCTGTTCAGCAGAGTGAGCCGTTCAGCAGAGTGAGCTGTTCAGCAGAGTGAGCTGTTCAGCAGAGTGATGCTGTTCAGTAGAGTGAGCCGTTCAGCAGAGTGAGCCGTTCAGCAGAGTGAGCCGTTCAGCAGAGTGCACGCGGCCCCCCCGGTGCAGTGCGCGTGTACCTCATAGAGGTCCACCATGACGTTCCCCTCGGGGCCCATGCTGCTGACCACGTTCTCCAGGGCCAGCGTGTAGTGCACGCCCGTGGCCTCCGACACGTACAGGTTGTAGGTCTCGTTCTGGTTCCACTCGCGCACCGCCGCCACCACGCGGTTCTCGTCCGTGCTGATCACGTGCAGGTCCTGGTGGGTGGGTGTGGTCGGGAGGGGGGGGGGGGGGAGGAGACGACAAGAGGGAAGGGTCATGGGGTGAGGGGGATATGTCCTTAAGAGCGGGTTGGCCCCTCTCCGACTGGCCCTTTGAGGAGGGGGGCATGATGGGAAATCATTTGGTTTAAAAAAAAAACATACAACCTTTTTAAAAGTACCGTCTTAAACTGTATTTCAGTATATAATACATCTCAATTAATATTAAGGGTAATATTATTGACCTTAAGTCAGTGTTGTTGTAAATGCACCCCTTTGCACCCATCTTTTCAATTATTATCTGACAGTATTTAACTTACCCTAAACTGTCTAATCCTTCAGTTTATAAAACCGTGACAGACTCATATCTAATTGAATGAGGGAGATAATAAAGTGTGACCTAAACTAGCCAAATGTATCACGCCTGACAACTTGCCTCTTTCTGCGAAATCAAGACGCATGAAATGTCAGAACGTACTCTGTGACCGGCCCCCGTTTCACTGAGTGGTTGTGATTGATCAAGCCCCGATTGATAAAGTCCCGCTGGGTAAAAAAAACATCTTATACACCAGATCGTTCTGATTTTACTGCCATGAAAGCAGTGTATTAATAAATAAAAACACTGTGTGCCTTTGGCAAAACAAAAAGCAGAGGAGGACATTATGTGGTTGTTTTTCCCTACTTCTTACGGTTCTTGCTGGGAGACGAGAGTGGCCAGAAGAACAGGCTTGATTGAATAAAACATGTTTAATTGTCACAACAGATGCAGAGACACAGACCCAAGCTGGCCAGCCTAACAGCGTCTGAGACAGTGACAGATATGGCCTAGTGTTACTCATATAAAGTCACACCAAACAATGAAAATCCATTCTGAGAACATTGCACCCAAGACCAACAAAGGAAGCAGATTATCATTTAATGATATAATTGGACACATTCTGGCGATGGGAAATGGGGATCTTTGCACAGTACACTGACACAGTAGCAGTTAGCTTGGGTATAATCCCGGACCCAGCAGTCCCGGACCCAGCATAGTAGCCAACAACTACTATGTTAGAGCAGAACTTCTGAGGGGAGACAGCCTGGTTCCCTGTGATTCCAGTGGATCAAGCTTCCAATAACTGTATTCCTACAGTGGCCAAATACACTGTGTTAGTTTTAAACCGTTTCTTAAGTGGACCACTGCTGGCCGGGCTTGTTTTCGCTACGAATAGCCAATTACAGGCTCAGAGCTTACAGATCCACCGCCTCCAGCAACATGATTGGTTGCAACAAATACGAAGCGAAAGAAAATCAAAAAGCTAGTCTGCTGCCAGATATGAACCTAAAGTCTAACATGCGAGGCTACCTTGGGCAAGGTGTACTTTGGCAGCTTCATGGGTGTGAAGACGTCTCGCTGGGCTGAAACGTAGTAGATTGTGCGGCTGCTGGTGGAAACCTGGGACGAAAGCATTGCATTAAGACCATTTTAAAAACAACACGATAAGAAATATGTTTACAAAACCCATGCTAAACTGTGACTTTTTCGACGGGGCCTGGGACAGGCCGAGGACAAAGCCGTCACACACTCGGCCTCCAGAGGTTTCCATAGACAATTGTTTTATTTCCAACGGGGCCAATAGCCATCAGCTCACCTGGACGAAGACGTACTCATCCTGCACCACCAGGGAATTGGGGTCAATGAAACCAGGGAATGGCTTGCCCTTGTTGGCCTCGGTGCAATTCTGCAGCCTGCAGGTGACGTACAATGCCTCTGCTCCCACGGGCACACACACACACACACACACACACACACACACACACACACACACACACACGTCAAGCCGTGGTGTGTGGCCGCTGTTCACCATTAACCAATGCAGAGCGGCCTTCGCCGGGAACAGTGAAGGCCCCACACAGTCCAGAAGCCTCAATCGGACGCTTGCATTACTCACGTCAATAAAATGGCCCCCTCTAAAGGCGGAGGGAGAGAGATGTGGAAGACAGACGACCAGAGAGGCCAATTGCCTTTGCCGCTTTCAATCACAGTCCCGGGAGAAAGCCTGTCCCCACATGTTAACCAATGCCAACTATATGTCCACATATGGGTGATCAATAGTGATAGCCTCCAAGGGGGCACATGGCTTTCAATCTGTGTGTGTGTGTGTGTGTGTGTGTGTGTGTGTGTGTGTGTGTGTGTGTGTGTGTGTGTGTGTGTGGGCAGTGT
>NW_028177370.1:0-10143 GCF_964030765.1 Micromesistius poutassou | reverse complement strand
CCAGCCTCTGCTCCGGGTTTAAAGCTGCTTAGGTGAGATTCCAGAGTTGAGGGAGGGGGGGGGGGGGGGTAGAGAGAGAGAGAGAGAGAGAGAGAGAGAGAGAGAGAGAGAGAGAGAGAGAGAGAGAGAGAGCAGAAAAGGGCAGGATTTCAAACTTAAAAACCAAAAGGAAGCCCTCTCGTTCCCTCCTTCCTTCCCGGCCTACGATTCTCCCTGAACCAATCAGGGGCGAGATGCCGTAATTGGTCAGAAATTAGCAGGGAGCGGTCTAATACATAAACAGGATCATACAGAGGATGGTGCAGTTAAGCCCAATTGGAAATACTCATATGGCATTTATGACTAGATACAATCGAATAACATCTGACCTACACCACCTCTAATGCTGCTTAGAGATAGTTTTAATGACTAGCTGTTTTTATTTAATTTAATTGTTATACATTCCCAACTTAATAAAAAATAACGAGATACCAATATGCCTAAGGACTGAAGCGAAAAATGAGGCAACTCAAAATAAAAAAAACTGAATTGCTGTCACCAGCATCCAAATTAAAATGCACAAATCGACTAACTTTGTCAATGATGCCGTTCCTATTAACAGCTTGCAGGTAACAGCAGCCTAAGGCGTCCCTGTGAATACTCTGCACTTAATCATCAATATTGGCTTCTTTTTTCTTTTTTCATTTCACAAAGGCCGAGAGACAGCACACATATGGCTCCACTGGTTTGCCGTTAGGGACTTCTGATGAATTTAATTTGACTTTTAGATATGCATTCAGGTGAGACCCAACCAAATTAGAATGAGTTTCACGTTACTCTGACTGCCAGAAACCAATTTGTAGCGGCGGCTCCTGGTTTGCCTTCCCGTGAGCGTGAGGACTCATTCTAGACCGTTCCCTCGCCCCAACCCTCGGGTCACCCTCTGAGGTCGCCTGTCATTCCTCTGTGGCAGTTGATGCACTGTTCCAGATGCAAGGCCAAACAAGGAGTCAATAAATCTGACTCCCGTTTAATCACGTAAACGCTCTCAGGGAACAAGCTAATAAGCTAGCTATTAGCGGGCTAATGGTGTAAAAATGAGTCACGCGCCAGCGTTAGCTGCGCCTCTTTAAACGTACCGGATCAGGCAATTGTTTTGTCTTCTGAATGGACAACATCAGCAGTTTCTAAATTCCATGTTGCAACAAAGATGTTGCTGCACCGAGTTGGTAGCATAAAACCCCTCTCCTTGCCATTAACTATATTCTAATTCCATCATCCATCATTCCATCATCATCTAATTCCATTTTCATCATAGGTTAAACAAAACATAATGCGTAGAATAACAATATGTAATAATGTTTTAGTGTTTGATTCCTTCACTTGCAGTGTTTACTTTGTGATTACTTTGCATAAATGAAATTCCAACCCTGTGTGACTTTCCCTGCAGACTGTAGAGATTAGAGTCGGATCCAGACGGCAAATGACGTCTGATTCCAACTATAGAGATTACAGTCTGATGAAGACTTTAGAGATTACAGTCTGATGAAGACTTTAGAGATTACAGTCTGATGAAGACTTTAGAGATTACAGTCTGATGAAGACTTTAGAGATTACAGTCTGATGAAGACTTTAGAGATTACAGTCTGATGAAGACTTTAGAGATTACAGTCTGATGAAGACTTTAGAGATTACAGTCTGATTCAGACTTTAGAGATTACAGTCTGATTCAGACTTTAGAGATTACAGTCTGATTCAGACTTTAGAGATTACATTCTGATTCAGACTTTAGAGATTACATTCTGATTCAGACTTTAGAGATTACAGTCTGATTCAGACTTTATAGATTACATTCTGATTCAGACTTTAGAGATTACATTCTGATTCAGACTTTAGAGATTACAGTGGGGTGCAGACAGCCGCCATTAAGGTGCATTATCCCTCCTCATTCTGTGGCTCTTTTTGTGTCTCTGACTGTTCAAAGCGCAGAGATAAGTGCATCCTGCATACTGTTCCTTTTTGTCCTTTTTCTAAAGCAAGACATTTTTCCTTTTTTTCCATCTTAGTTTGAAAAAGGTCAAAATTGACTACGGGCACTCTTTGTTCTCGTGAGAGACTTGCCTTTGTCACACATTGGAGACACAGGAGGGATAAGAATTTGAAGAAATGTGTAAAAGAAGAATAGGCGGTGCTTGTGTGTGTGTTGCGCGTGTGTGTGTGTGTGTGTGTGTGTGTGTGTGTGTGTGTGTGTGTGTGTGTGTGTGTGTGTGTGCGTGTGTGTGTGTGTGTGTGTGTGTGTGATATGATACTCACACACACACTGAGTGAGTGAGTGAGTGAGTGAGTGAGTGAGTGAGTGAGTGAGTGTGTGTGTGTGATATGCATGATGAGATACTCACACAAACGACACATGTACACACACACACAAACAGCGAGAGGGTGTGTGTGTGTGTGTGTGTGTGTGTGTGTGTGTGTGTGTGTGTGTGTGTGTGTGTATGAATGTGTGTGCATTAAATGTAAATGTTCCTTCCTTGAAAGCAAAGACTACCTACATCATGGCATGTGGAAAACAGGACTGGTTCTGTGAGGAGGTTTGTTATCTAGCTCCTGAGTCCAGAAGCTAATTCCTGCTGGGTCAGCTAACACGCCATCAACCCCGCCCCCCCCCCAATCTAAAAATAAAATGTCTGGTCTCATTCCACAGAGAGATGCCCATGAGAGGAATTAACCAATTAACCAATTTGAGGAAATGAAGAAAAAAAAGTATGTATCTCACTTAGCTGGATATTGGTTCTTGGGACTACGGTAAAATGGTCTCTTGAAAGTGTATGTTTATTCCCATCTTTTTATTTTTTTAATTTGGGCAAGTTCCAACCACGGATATACTTGGGTGCTCTTCGTCAATTCTGGAATAGGAAGACTGATGTGATTGTTAAGTTCGTTCAGGCCAGAGATTCAAGTACAGAGTGGGTGAAAAAGTCACCTTCCCTAAAGCACCTGCAGCGTTTAGTGGGACAAAGACGGCTCGAGAATAGAGTCGAGAGAAGAGGAGGACATTTTGGTGACTTCCAACAGGGAGCCCACTTCATGAAGTGGCTTACACCGAATCTGGGGCCAAATTAATCACTATCACTCATGGGATCTGACCTCACAAAGAAGACGTTCAAGCTGCCATCTTGGTGCTCCTTGAGCAAAAAAGTAACTAGGCTTGTTGTTCTTATTATAATGGAGGAAAATCACCAAGACGGTGCCTTAGAATGTGTGCGAAATGGTGTGACCCCTCCTCCAGAAAGGTAGTAAAAACGTTTGTGTTTCGGTTTGTGGAAGCTCAGAGAGGGAAATACTGAAAACGAAAAAAAGAAGAAAAAAAAGGCAATCAAAAAAGCACATTTTCAAAAAATATGACATGATTTGACACTCATGATATGATTTTCTGATATGAAGTGTCCTTCTGGATCTGCGTGTGCGTGTGCGCGCGTGTGTGTGTGTGTGTGTGTGTGTGTGTGTGTGTGTGTGTGTGTGTGTGTGTGTGTGTGTGTGTGTGTGTGTGTGTGTGTGTGTGTGTGTGTGTGTGTGCGTGTGTGTGCATGCGTGCGTGTGTGCTCGTGTGTGTCTATGTGGTCCTAGTCGTCTGGCACAGCCTGTGGGGGTGAAGTGAACCTGAACTCGGGTCCGTGCTGTTATACTGAACATCAGCCAGTCGCAGTCTGAGCTCTAAAGGAGATCCCAGTCATGCTGATGCTCAGTATAACAGCACGCCCTCAAGTGTGACACTGCATTCACACAAGCACCTACAAGCACCACTTGTGAGTCGACAGTACTAAGCGATAACAGAATAAGAATAATATGCTCATTAGTGGTTATTAACCCTCCCCCCCTGTAACGCAGAGTGATGCATGAATAGTTCAAAGTCCCAGTGTTGTTGTGCTCTATATCACTAACACTCATGGACTGCTTCTTGTCCAATCAAATGACCCGGTCGGAGCAAACCGCTGTGTAAGTCAAGACGAACTAAGGCGACACTGAAACAACAGAGTTAACATCCTCACAAGGAACAGTGAGGGTTGACTGAGCCTGCTGCCCGTGTTAGGACAGCAGAGGTGTCTTCTAGAACCACGCCCTTCACCAAGGCAGGAACCTTCTCCCTACTTGTGCGTTTACCCGTTCTGCTGGCCTTGCTGTGAAAAGCTGCCATACACTGTGGTTCCGCCCACAACAACACAACAAATCTGTACGTTATCAGTATGTCAATTTGCGCATGGAATACATAAAGATAATTATGTAAGGTGTCTTTGTGAAAAGACTTGAAAAAGTGCTTCAGCTAAATGTATTATTATGTTATATTTTCCTCAATATATATGAATGAGAAACACAAACACAAAATGCTGTCAGCATGTCATGCTACTGTGTGCTGCACTCACGCGCAGTACTGCTACTGAGATGTGTTGACTCCGTGACACACGCGTGTCAGCTCCAATGCCCTGCCCCCGGCAATCACGATTTAGTGTGTGTGTCACGCAGTAATCGATTTGTAGTGCAGTTTGCCCCCCAAAGAATCTTTTAAACACAAGTTCAAATAATTGTAACCTTTTATCTGAATAATGTGACAACCCAAGCTGTAGTTCAACAGCATGCGGTTTAATAAATGTCTTGTCAACAAGAAAAGCTCTACTACAAAATATGCCGGTTTGAAAGTCCTGAATTGCCCTGATATGAAGAGAGCTCCAGTCGCACACTCACCAGAGATGCACATGAGCACACACTAACAGCCACACACATACACACAGACATAGACACAGACACACACACACATCACACTATAATGGTCTGCAAACTGACAAGAAGAAATGTGTGTGCGTGTGTGTGTGTGTGTGTGTGTGTGCATGCACGCATGCGTGCGTGCATGGGTGTATATCTATATAAATATTTGTTGTATCCGTCTGTAAAAACAACATCAACCTATGTTTTCGTATGATCAGCAAACCATCGTTTGCTTGCGACAAAGACTGTGAATGTACAGCAAGAACACACTCAACCCGTAGACCATCCCTGTTGACCGAATAATAGATTAGTTCCCCCTCTCGACCACACGGTCGAGTGAAGAGGATTCAGGTCGACCAACCCAAAACGGAACAGTGCGTCCGTGACTCGTGCTAATCAGATGATATTTGAACATAGAAGAAACATGGACGATGCTTCACTAACCATAAGCAGAAAAACATGGACTTGTCCTTCACCTGCCACTCCCAGCCGGGTGCCTCACGAGGAGACCCCCTGGGGAGGGCGGCGGGCGACGCGGTCCCCTCTCTGTCGTTCATTCAGTCCTCGTACGGCGCCTCCTCTGACTTATTCACTCACCGCCCCCTTTTTTTCCGGGGGAACGTGAGCCCGGCGATTCTCGTCTGGGTCTTGTTTTCGTCGTCGACGTCCGGATCCGCATCTCCATCAGGGCGACGGATTTAGCCGATGTGTGTCCTGTTGCCGAGACAACGGCCCTCCCGCTCAACCTTCCCCCCCCCCCCCCCCGTTTCAATCAATCTCTTTCAACTTTCAATTATCCCCCCCCCCCCCACCCCTTTTTGTCCCCCTCTCCCTGTCACGGCTTGCTCACTCACACCATCAATCCTTTTTCTCCCCTCCCTCCTTCCTTCTTTAACCTTTCTTTTATGAATCCTCCCCCTGCCCCCCCCCCCACACACTCCTCCACGTCAGTATTTTCCAGGTCCGGCTCGATTAGTCCAGCTGCTGTTATTCTTGGCAGCTTCAGCACCCCTTGTATCCCCATCGATCAGCCTTCTCCCCGGGCCCCTGCCAGCCCTGCTCTTTGTTGGCCCTTCACTCAGGTCCACATCCGGCGTGCTTAGTGCGGACTAGCCCCTCCACGCGGACAGACTGACAGGCAGGCAGGCCGGCCGGCCGGCGGGGCGGGGGGTCTCTGGGTCTCAGTGGAGGACCGGTGGAGTAGTGGATGCCGGAGAATCCCACTCTGCCTGTGGATGAGACGGCCTTCGTCTGCGGTGACACTGGAGAGCCCGCTGGTGACGGCTCCCACGGTGTTTCACAACCGTGGGAGCGGGACAATGCACTGGTGTTAAGATGGGCTGGGGTTGGATGGCGTGGAGGGGTGGGTTGAGAATGATTATACACCTGCATAGAAACATTTGATCCAATCACGTCCATAGAGAGACACACACACACACACACACACACACACACACACATACGCACAAAAAATGTAACACTTTTAATAGGATGTGCCCTTGTGTTGTGTCTGGTGCATGTGTGTGTGTGTGTGTGTGTGTGTGTGTGTGTGTGTGTGTGTGTGCGTGTGTGTGTGCGCGTGTCTGTGGTGGCTTTCCATTGATCAGAATCACTGCTAGAACATGTGAGATGAGAAGAGCAAGACTTCACAGCAGTCACACTGAGGAGCGCGGGAAAAGAAGAGGTTGACAGAATTCATCCCGAGATTGAATGGGAAGAAGAAAGATGAGCAGTCAGCAACACATGGACGAACGGCGGAGGGGCAACCTGCTCGCCAACATCCTGTATTCGGCTGGGGCATCACAGGTGAGAGGAACACCTGTGTGTGTGTGTGTGTGTGTGTGTGTGTGTGTGTGTGTGTGTGTGTGTGTGTGTGTGTGTGTGTGTGTGTGTGTGTGTGTTTAGGTATAGTTGTGTGTGTGTGTATTTGTGTCGGTTTGTATATATGTATGTGCGTGTGTGTTCATATGTGTGCGAGCATATGTGAAGAACAGCATGTGACAACACGTGATGTGAAGTGTGATACTCAACAGCATGTTTGCAAAGTTTACTCTCGCATTCTGTTGGAAGCATTCTAACGCTTCCAGGTATAAAGAAAACATACAAAAAAACACAAAAACACAATCACAACTATTTGGTTTTCTTGGAATGAGGCCTATTTTCATTGTACCACTGTCATTGTACTGTGCATTATAACAGTGGTAGTGGAATAAAATACGGAAATTGTCACTATGTTGTCTGGGAATAGTGTCAATTTAGCCCACAGAGTGCAAGGTGATTTGGAGGGATTGCTGTTAAATTTATAAAATGGTATTTTAAGAGCCATTTTGGTGTTTGTGCGTGTACTTGGTTCTTATTGGTTTTCACTTGCTAAACAGACTTTGCAAGTTTCCAACTTTTTCCACTTAAGTGCAAATAAATGATTTTTACGGCTAACTGGATCTCTAATGGTGATTTAACCCCTTCTTAGGAGCCCTATCTAAACTGTGATGATATTTTATAATAACCATTGACTCCTCGCTAGACTGTCTGGGCGTATGTGTGTGTGTTTGTGTGTTTGTGTGTGTGTGTGTGTGTGTGTACTATGCGTGTGTGTGCGAGTGTGTGTTTGAATTGTATGCGTGTTTGTGTGTGTGTAACGTTTTCTTAGGAGCCAAATCAACGTCTTAGTGCGTGTGTGTGCTTGCGTGTGTTTGTGCGTGTGTAGAATAACCTCTTCTTTCTCGCTTGACTATCGGGGGCCACAAGTTCGTTTTTCAAACACAACAGGCGCATGAATGCTAACCGCTCAGAAGCTCAACCTGCACATTCCCGCAGCTCTATTTATTCAGGAGGAGCAGGTCCATTCATCTCGCGGTGTCGTTCCTGACGAGTGCGTAGCGGTGGAGCACAAGCTGCCCCACCATGCATCCAGGTTCCCATGTGCCGCTAACTGTGTGAAGCTAACTTCCAGCGCATCCCATAGCTCCAGGCAGGACTCCAGAATGCTGAGCTAGAGGGGGGGGGGGGCTTCACCTCCACCACAGCCCCTCCATACTGCAACGTTAACATCTGACAGACAGATCCCAGGTACAGAAGCACAGAGGCTTTGCTGGAGGATAGTGGAGGACAGTTACTTTTGTTCTGGTCTTCAAGCAACACCGTTCCAGGCTCAACGCTGTGCTGAGATCCTCCACGGTTCTTCACTGTTTGGGAGGTTTTCTTTGCTGTTTTCGAGGTGGGTCAAGCAGTTTGACATACTGTAGTATAACTCAGGTTGAAACCAGAGCAGCAGTATGGTTACACTATCATTTAATGGCCCCTATTCTAACACCAGGTCCTGCCATTACAAAGATAGATCAACCCTTCCAGTCTACCCAGTGGACTGTACCAACTGGTAGGCTGATCTATCCATCATACATCTGGGTGGACACACGTGTGATGCGACTAGCGGGTTGATTTTTGCAACGGCTTGTGATGGATAATCAACATCACAGCTGGTGTAGCCAGCTCTCTTTTGACACTTGCATTGCGCAAGAGCGCCTGGAGGAAGACCCCAACAACCCAATCAGGGATACTTGAGCTGTGATTGGGCTGATTGTTCGACACACAAGTCCGCCGAACAGGCAGCTCGATGGACCAATGGCTGGCTGCAACCATGAGTCCAAATTCAAACGGACGTGAGGGAGCCAGACTGGTAGAACCAGCACATTGGCTCAGACTCAAACCAGTAGTAAACTAGAGGCCCTTAGAATATACTTGACATTCAGGCTAAAATAAAAAATGAGTTGTAGTTTCTTCCTAACATTTCATCATTCTAGTTATTCAATGTTAACAGCGCAGGCCAACCTGTCCAAGCCTCTTTGAATAACACCGGGTCACCGCGAGCAGCCTCGACTTTGCACCGGCAGGCTTTCTGTTCCCACACAAAACAGCCATGAGCGGTCCAGGGGCTGTGGTTTGGCGCAGAAACACAGACTTACAGAGGGGACAGGAAGCCAGCTCAACGGAGCCTGTTCTGTGCACAGGACACCAGAGCAGCACCAAGGACAAGGTGGACCAGCAGGCTGATCAAAGAGCTCTTTCATACCTCTTCACTTCAGCGCTGCAACCATCGCCGCTTGTTTCATCACACCCCCTGAGCGGGGGGCCGGCAGAGTATGCTCCACCACTTTCGGCCGTCCATTTCGTTTTTTTTCAGCCACTGTTTATGTTAAGTGTAGTTCCATATTAGTTCCATAGGAGGATTGAAGACTTGAGATTTTTCCAGCTCTCATTGTGGATCTCTCAGACCAATTAGCAGGCATTTCTGCCGGTGTGCCAAGATCGACTGGTGGTTAGTCATAAAAGTGTAGAAATATTCAAGGAGAATGCTATTAGGATTCCACCAGCTCGCCTCAATGGCACGCAGAAGACAGCTCTGCATGCAGTCCGAAATAACGCCAAAACAAACTCAACCTTCAAATGATTTGTGAGCCAAAGAGGCCAATGTTGGCTGCAATGCATTGTTGTGGAATCCATGGTCTTCATTTCCATTCTACATTTGAGAGAAAAGCGAACAAAAAATAAAACAATCCATCAATTTTGTTCTTACAAAAGATTGCTGTCAGGATATTGTTGATGTAAGTCAGTTTGTATGTGTATTTGTGTGTGTAGGTGTGTGTGTGTGTGTGTGTATGTGTGTGTGAGTGTGTGTGTGTGTGTGTGTTGACGGATAGCGATGTCACAGAGATGAAGGAACACACTTATCTGGGACTCAGGGCCGCCTGGTGGAGCAAACTGCCCTTTCTGCACCAGTTTCAAGAGTGAAACTGTGTGTGTGTGTGTGTGTGTGTGTGTGTGTGTGTGTGTGTGTGTGTGTGTGTGTGCACGTGTGTGTTTGCAGCTGTGTGTGTGTGGGTGTGTTTGCTCCCTATGTGTGTGTGTGTGTGTGTGTGTGTGTGTGTGTGTGTGTGTGTGTGTGTGTGTGTGCGTGTGTTTGCGCCTCTGTGTGTGTGTGTGTGTGTGTGTGTGTGTTTGCGCCTCTGTGTGTGTGAGTGTGTGTGTTTGATTAAGTGGGTATGTGCATGTGTGTGTGTGTGTGTGTGTGTGTGTGTGTGTGGGGGGGGTTTGTGTTGTTGTTGTGTGTGTTTGCGTTGGTTTGTGCGTGTGGACGTGTGTGTGTGTGTGTGTGTGTGTGTTTTTTGACAGAAAGCAAATAGATAACATTTTGGAGAGCTTTTCCATATCCGCGGGTACCCAGAAGAGAAAGCAGGGTTGTATAGCCGTTCCTAACATAAACAAATATGATCCATTATCACTCAGCCTCCTCCAGGCACACACACACACACACACACACACACACACACACACACACACACACACACACACAAACCTTCTTTAGCTTAAACTTCACTGAAACACATCAAGGATGAACAAAGTCAC
>NW_028177371.1:0-15000 GCF_964030765.1 Micromesistius poutassou | reverse complement strand
GACCGGTTGTAATGCATCATACATATTAACTGTGAGTATTTAACTGACCTGAGTGTCCCCGGGGAAACGGGTGACAGCTAAACGTGAAGTCTGCGTTACGCCTTGTAAAACTTTCAGATGCGAACAGTGTTGCGGTGCAAAGAGTTTTCCCGTATCCTAGCGACACCCTGAGACCACGCCCCCAGGGCCTCACCTGACGTAAGAGACGAGATGGGCCCCATGCGGTTGACTGTGTGTTTTCCAAAGACGCTTTGGTCTCTTTGGTTTATTATTTAACGTAGGTGTTTAGTTATACATCTCTCTGTAATAAAAACAAAAAAAACAAACAAAAAAAAAAAAACGGTGCAGAGCAAGCCTCGTGAGAAAAACTGAATGTGATCTCGCGAGATCAGGATGGTCTCCTCCTCGTTACTAATACTTTTTAATTATATTACTTATTAGTATGACACATCTAAAAACCAACAAAAAAAAAATACATCTACTAAAAAGTTGTTTTTATTCAGTTCACAATTATGTATGGACGTCACACATAAAGTTAAGCACCATGGCGGTAGGAAGTGAAACATGCAATGGGGGGGAAATAACACCTAATCAACTGTATCAAAAAATAAAATAATTACAAAATTCGCATGTAAGCTGTTTAAGATCCATTTGAAAACAACAAAGGCCAACAATGTGATCATATTGCTGAATATCTTTTAGTTGAGATTGAAGACAAAACAATTAGTTTGGTTAAGTTTCTAAATCTTGGTCATCCTATACCATAGTCTGAGCAACGCAACTTCTAAAGTCATGTTAAACATTTGGCATTATTTAGTGTTAATTGTACTTTATGTACGACATTGTATAATCTATTACATCATACAGGGGTTCTCAAAAATGCATTGTGTCCCAAAGCTAGGCCAAATAATAGAACACAATTCTATGTTATTACTAAGACTGACACACTGGGACAAACACAGGTAATTAAAATTAAATTATGTTCATACAACAAAAGGAAAAAGTCCATAGTTGTACTGTCAATGATATTTACAGAGTGTGAGATAGCAAAAAGAAATACACACGCGCGCGTGTGTGTGTGTGTGTGGGCGGACGTCTGTGTGTGCACATCTGTAATACATTTGTAAATATAACAACTGACAAGATAGCTACACCTTAGGATATATCTTCAACATGCTTACAGTGTTTGATTTTGTGCCTTCACAAAAGAAAACATGATTCAGTGAGCACAGCGCACAGGAAATACGCACATGTTGCTGCCAAGCACGTTTGTCTGTTAAACCTCACACTTCTCTCGTTCTGCAATATTCTCTTCCTATCTAATCCGCCTAAAATATAATCTCACAAAGGGTTCTGTGTGATTCGTTTCGGAAAACAAAGAAAATAAATCTCGTTTGGCAAATTTGATGGCAGAGAACAGAACATATTTTGACCGCTGGATCGGCTCCTGGGTCAAAAGGCCAGCATAAAAATGACAGGAACAACAGAAATAATAGGCAAAAAAAACACACGCTCTCTCCATCCCTATCTCATTTCATGGACACCGTTTAGCATCAGTAGTATTTCAAGAAATCACCCTTCCCGCCAAGTTATTTTTTTTTCGTCCTTATCCATCCCTTTCCAGCTTGCAGGTTATTTAGTGTAAACAGACAACAGCCTTTGACCTTTGACCTCACCCCAGACCTTCTTCACACACCCTTTCCTATCTTGTTGGTCCTGGCAGCAGAGCCACTGGGTGACAATCAGGTGCAAAGTCAACAGCGTGTCAGCGTTTCCGTTGCTTTGATCACGTGGTGCAAAGTGTTTGGATCAGAGAAGGGAGCCGCAGGTGGTCCGAAGTATCCGACCAACCCCGGCGACGCAAAACAATCGTGTCGAGTTGAAGCGGTGCTTTTCGTGGACGTCAAAAAAAAAAAAAAAGTTCCCATCCGACTGCGATTACGAAGCATTGGCAAAAGTGTGAGATGGCTGTTCCTCCAATCACGTCGCCAGCTTGACACGAGGTGGGCACAACGTTGTCGGCTTTGGGGGGGGGGGGGGTGTCCCATGCTGAGGAGTCTCTGTGGCGGGGAGAGGGGAGGGACACGAAGCAGGCAGGCGGGAGGAGACGCTGGGGAAGTGGAGGAGGAGGAGGAGGAGGAGGGGAGGAGGCACAGTCTACGCCCGGAAGTCATTCCCAAAGTGTCTAGTCTGTTCCTCGGTCATGGAGAGATAGGTAGCCCTCATGCTCGGGGAGTACTACAAAGGAGAAGGCAGGAGGCAAAGACAGGTTAATACAAACGCCACACGTTGTTCTCTTGTCCTTTAGTCACACAGGACGCTTCCAGGTTCACCTTCACCTGGCACCTGGTTTAGGCTAAGCCCGCTTATTAGCGTAATAAAAGACCTTCAGTCGAATAAAAAGGTAAATAAAAACAGTTTGTTCAACATGAGGTATGGAGACTGTTGAAACTCTCTCTGTGACAAGAACTTGCGTCATTCACAGTGAATGGAAACACATATCTGGGGGGGGGGAGGGGGGTGACTTGTAACATTGCAGCAGAGAAGACACAGGGACACTTGGAATTCTATAGCACCGCACACGACGCCCAGCGTCTCAGATCCTGGCCGGTACAAGCTATAGAATTCAAATGAGGAGGTGTGACTTCATGCACAGGTTAACGTCTGTATGTAGGTATCTGGGAACGCCGCACTACCACCTTTTTCACCAAAAGGGGGCGACACAGAGTCCCGCGTGAGTATGGGGTACTTTTGGAACGTCACTATCACCACTTTACCACTAGGGGGCGCCCCGGCCCCGCTGAAGTAGACCTTGTGGAATGAGGAGGGTGTGGGGGGAACTGTGACGTTGTGCAACAAAACCATGCCGAAGAAGGGAGATGAGTGGGAGAGTATCCAGACAGAGATCAATGTGAACCAAAGGATGCATCAGAGGAAGAGTAAGGGATTTTCTCTTTGTAGAAGGAAGTGAAAGGTGGGTAAAGTGGACTTACTCGGTTTCTATATTGCTGAGAGTATGCCTCCAAAATTGGATTTAAAAAAAGAGAGCAAAATATTGAAAAGAAAGATACAAACAAACAAAGATATGACACACACACAAAGAAAACATACATAAAAGAAGCTGTTAGCTAAAAAAAAAATTGTATGCCATGGTTAGTTATAGTAATAAAAGAGGAAAAGGATGAGACATTACTTGCATAGTTTTGGCACGCATTGGTTCACATGTTTCAGTTTAACAAGAGGATTGCTTGACACAAATCTGACAGGTCATATGTAAATTTCTATTCCTAGCAACTGCAAAGAAGAATAAATTTGGAATGTGTCGGAGATCCACGTGGAACACTACAGGTAGACGCACGAGAGTCTAACTTAATAATCAATTCAGAATGCCGACTTACAAAAACCGCGGAAAGAAAATCACAATCTCGCGACATTCCAGCGAGTTTGTCGCCTCCTAGGTCGAGGCAGATGTTAGGGTGTAATCCAATAAATATTTAATCAATACACAAAATAATTGTAATATGGGAAAAGTGTCGCAGTGAGAAAGGGCGGATTCTTCCCGGCAGAAAACCCCAAACCAAGACTCAGGCGAGGGTAAAAGACCCCAGGCGACGCCCGTACCCTTATCCCTTGGGAGGGATAGGGGTTCCCCAAAGAGACGTGCGATGATGTTTGCTGCTGAATTATTAAGCAGCGTCTGTCTCTTTAATGATGTCTGTAAGTCTACCTCTTTGTGTGAGAGAAGAGGAGAGAATCTGTGCAGCGCTGCAACCTACGCTACCAACCAAAAGAACGAGTGGAATGCCATTGTAAATGTTTAAGACCGTCTGGTATCAAAGTATGTGTGCACGAGAACCATTCAAGTTGTAACAAAAAAACAACTTTTATATAAACGTATAAAGTATAAACATGTATCATAAAATATAGATACATTTTTTTACGTCAACTAGACTGCAGCTAAGCTCAGTGGAAGAACGGGAGGAAGTGACATCACAAGAAGGACTTTGCCTCCGGGACCCAACGCACCGAGGGGGGCGGTGAGCCTCGACCAATCAGAGGCACGTTCTCGTAGCGCGGGTTCCCCCCAAACAGAGCGGCCTGGTTCCTAAAGGGGGGGGGGGGGGGGGGGGGGGGGTGTAGAAGAGAGGAGAGAGGTCAGATAAGTAGTGGTACTGGTCTCTAGCACACACCTGAAGCCACAACGAGCATGTTGGATAAAACAAAACCATCAGATTGTTCTGAGGTAGATATTGAAATTGAAGCTTCGATAGTAGGTAGGCATGTGAGTTCATTAGATGTTACAACAGTTCATGTCAAAATGACGTCTTGTACACGTTACTCCTTTTCTATTCTTCAAACACAGACACCTGCAAATACACACCTACACACACACACACACACACCTACACACCTATACACCTATACACCTATACACAACCTACATACACACACACCTGCCTCCACACACACACACACACACACACACACACACACACACACACACACACACACACACACACACACACACACAAACACCTGCACACGCACTCATACACACTCACACACACACACACACACACACACACACACACACACACACACACACACACACTTACAAACACCTGCACACACACACACACACACACACACACACACACACACACACACTTACAAACACCTGCACACACACACACACGTCACACACACACACACACATACAAACCCCCTCCCCACACACACACACACACACCACACACACACCTCCCTCCTTGATTTCTGTCGTGCATCAACATAGTTATCCCCAGAATCCAACCCCCCCCCCCCCCCCCCCCCCTCGTCCCCCCCCACCCCCCACTCACATGTAGTCGGGGGCGACGGGTGCGTTGGAGAGGGCGGTGGGCGGGGCGGGGGGGTGCAGGCTGCTCTGGCTGCCCAGGCTGCTGCTGTAGCTGCAGAAGCTGTGCATGTTGGGGTGGGCGGGGTTGTGGGCGTGGCCGGCACGGCGGGCTCGGGGGTTGAAGGGGTCCTCGTCGTCCATGTCGTCGTAGTCCCGCTCCCTGCGGTGGGTTTAACAGAATTGTTTTTCAGAATTGTTGAGTCAGCAGGGCATCTGGTAAGGATCTGGTAAGGATGCCACTGGACGCCTCCCTTGGGAGGTGTTCCAGCACGACCAGTGGGGAGGAGACCCCGGGGAAGACCCAGGACTAGGTGGAGAGATTATATCTCAACACTGGCCTGGGAACGCCTCGGGATCCCCCCGTCAGAGCTGGTCAATGTGGCCCGGGAAAGGGAAGTCTGGGGCCCCCTGCTTGAGCTGCTGCCCCCGCGACCCGACCCCGGATAAGCGGACGACGATGAGGATGAGGATGAGGATGAGGAATTGTTGAGTCTTTAGAAGGTTGTGGGTGTTTGTGTGTGTGTGTGTGTGTGTCTGCGTGTGTGTTTTATTTTCTCTTGCTGTGTTTGTGTGTATGCGTGTGTTTGTGCCTGAGTGTGTGTTTGTGAGGGTTTCTGTATGTGTGTGCATCGCAGTGAGTGTGTGTGCATGTGTATCTGCATATGTGTATACGTGCGTGTGTGTGTGTCCTTGTTTCAGCATGTGCGTGCATCTGTGTTAGCCTTAGTTAGTATGTGTGTGTGTGTGTGTGTGTATGTGCGTGCATGTGTGTGTTTGGGGGATCATGAATAATTGACCACTTGTCTCCAGCCCGCGGTGAACCAGGAGCATTTATCCCCCCCGGCTCCAACCCCTCTGATCCCTGACCCTGGGAACTAAGAAGGGATACACGGGGTAACTAAGAACACCCACACTGGAGAGATCTGCTGCTGGTTTCATCCAAACAGGGAAAATCCCTCCTATCGTGTCTCTGAACTCTAGGATAGAGAACAAAGAGAGCTTACAGAAACTGTGTGAAGCCTGTCCACATGACACAGTGGTTTGGGTGTGATGGTGTGTTGGCTGACGATATATATATATATATTTATATATAGAGAGAGAGGCAGGGAGAGTGTGTGGGGGTCAGGTGAATCGAGGTGATTCACCTGATAACTATGTTGATGCACGACAGAAATCAAGGAGGGAGGTGTGTGTGTGGTGTGTGTGTGTGTGTGTGTGTGTGTGTGTGTGTGTGTGTGTGCAGGTGTTTGTAAGTGTGTGTGTGTGTGTGTGTGTGTGTGTGTGTGTGTGTGTGTGTGTGTGTGTGTGCAGGTGTTTGTAAGTGTGTGTGTGTGTGTGTGTGTGTGTGTGTGTGTGTGTGTGTGTGTGTGTGCAGGTGTTTGTAAGTGTGTGTGTGTGTGTGTGTGTGCAAGTGTGTGTGTGTGTGTGTGTGTGTGTGTGTGTGTGTGCAGGTGTTTGTAAGAGTGTGTGTGTGTGTGTGTGTGTGTGTGTGTGTGTGTGTGTGTGTGTGCAGGTGAATCGAGGCCGTGGAAGTGGGGCAGAGGCAGCCTGACCTGGCGGCGATCTGTCTCCAAGCCCGCGGGATGGCGCACAGCATGATGCAGAAGGAGCAGGCGGCCAGCACGGAGAAGAGAGACAGGTACAGCAGGCCCTCCACGCCGTCGTAGCACACGCCCACCAGCGCGTCCAGGTAGTCCTGGTGGGTGGGGGGAGGTCAGGGGTCAGAGGGGGGCATGCATACATATGCACGCACACACACACACACACACACACATGCATACATACAAACACATACACGGATGCAGATGCACAAATGTGTAGATACATACACACACACACACACACACATACAAATTCGCACACACACACACACACACACACACACACACACACACAGGACGCAGATACACACACACACACACACAAACATGGAAAAAGTCACACACAGACACACACACGTTGAGCCATTCTTCTACCCTCTTTGGATCGCTTTCCTGAGACATCCTAGCCCCCTCACATCCTATTCCGCTCTGCTCTCAGCACCCCCCCCCCCGCCCACCAGATCCTGTGTTGACATGGTTCACGTCGGTACAGCCAGCAGGCCGGCTGGCCACTGCTCGGTTGGTCAGTGCGAGCCGTGCGGGTCGTGACCTCACCTTGTTGAGTCCCCTGCAGTCCAGCAGGGCGGTCAGCTGGTGCAGGCTGGCCTCTGAGGAGTTGAGCAGGTTCTGGATGCCCTGGAGGTCTCCCTGGAGGCCAGGACACGACATGCCGGGTTACGTCAGGGTGTCAGGGTCATAGGTCAACGTGAGGCCGATAGACTATGGCCCTATGGTCCGAATTCTCCCCCTTCCCCTAGATTTGAGCCCTAACCTTAGATTTAGTGCGTTCTCGCGAAAAGGTAGGGTGTATAAACATTACAGTTTTTTCTTAATGGTGAGAGAGTTTGTGTGTGTGTATTGTGTGTGTGTGTGTGTGTGTGTGCGTGTACGTTTGCATGTATGTGTGTGTGTTTGTGTGTGTTACTGTATGTGCGTGATATGTGTGTAACTGTGTGTGCACATGTATGAGTGCATGTGTGCGTGTGTGTGTGTGTGTGTGTGTGTGTATGTGTGTGTGTGTGTGTGTGTGTGTGTGTGTGTGTGTGTGTGTGTGTGTGTGTGTATGTGTGTGTGTGTGTGTGTGTGTATGTGTGTGTGTGTGTGTGTGTGTGTGTGTGTGTGTGTGTGTGTGTGTGTGTGTGTGTGTGTGTGTGTGTATGTGTGTGTGTACCTCTGCAGAGGGGAAGAGAGGGACAGCAAACTGCAGTAGGCCCTGGATCTGGATCTGCATGGTGGTCAGAGATCTCTGGAACACCGTCAGAGACTAACCAACAGCATCAACAAGTCATCGTTAGAACGTGTTCGTATTGCGGAGCGCAACAGGCATATGCACACACACACACACACACACACACACACACACACACACACACACACACACACACACACACACAGCATGGGGACGTTTGATTTATTTATTGACTGATATAAAAAAGGTCTGACCTTATAAAGACGCTTTTTAAAGTGACACTAAATAAAACACGACCAGACGAGCTTATGAAAGGGCTCTAGCTTTTTTAATGAGCTTTTAAATAACTTCAGGCTTGTTTTTTCTAGTAGAATGTGACAGCTCCCTGTCCTGCCTAGCACTGAAACACACACACACACACACACACACACACACACACACACACACACACACACACACACACACACACACACACACACACACACACACACACACACACACACACACACACACACACACACACTATTTAAACCCACATTAAGGGCTTTAAAACTTTAAACTGGAAAGTCGATGCATTGTGGTCCCGTAAAGTGTACGAAAACACTTATCTCACACACATGCACACTTTTCAAGGAATCTATAGTTCAGTAGAGTGCGGTACGCTGTGGCGCGCAAATCATTGAAATACGGGGGAGGGGATGACGTATGTTTGACTTTAATCAAATATTCTGTTTTCACCGTGACTGAGCGCGGCGCGATTAACGCACGTGTTCATCGCTTCCCACAACGCTGTGAGCAGCCGGCTGTACCCCGACCAGACCCTCTCCCTCATCTCCGAATATTGAAGTCCCTTCTCTCTGAGACGTCTGATTGAATCAGAACCACAACGTCATGTGATCCCAGCCATTCAATTTTCACTATGGAGATCCACATTCTTGCCAGCATCTCCTCATATTACGCGAGGATTTTCTTCCCCTCTTTATTCTAAACGAGCCGGCACTTATTGTAACCGCTTTCTTAAATTACATCTAAACGCAAAACATCTAAGCGCAGCTGACTCATTTAGCCCAAATTTAAGATCAATGACTTCAATTGACTTCAAAAACTCTGCCGTTAACGACAAAGAAAACTAGACTGACTTTAGAAGAAGAATTGACAAAGGCACACGTAAACGATGACAACTTAATCACAACCCAGCTTTGATCCGACAGGAAGCTGCAATTCACCATTATTCCAAAAACATGACGACTCTCTCTGATTTTATCCTCCGGAATTTGTCAGTAGGTCTTTGGTGAAAACTGTTTCCCCGTTAGTCCAATCCACTGCTTTTGTTCAGAGATGAAGGCTGGTTCTTTGGGGCTTTTCATGCCACAGGAAGTCGGGGTAGAGAGGGGGAAATACTAGACAAGGGGAACGTGAACCTTTCATAAAGAGAGAGAGAAAGTGAGACAGAGAGAGAGAGAGAGAGAGAGAGAGAGAGAGAGAGAGAGAGAGAGAGAGAAATAAATAAAATAAGAGAAGAGAAGAGAAGAGGAGAGGAGAGAGAGAGAATTTACAGATGATAGCTATGTAGGCCTAACAGTACTGTGCGGTGACCCTAAATTTCAGTGGCGCAGAAACTACTGGCGTATGACCACACCCACAATTAACTAACTAATTAACTAACTTCTCTTCCAATTTTAACCTCCTAATGTTTTTTTGAACAGAAACTCAACACTGTTTATCACAGGTGCAACACCACTCGCCATATCTGCATCTGATATAAAAACTACGAAAGATACTGGCGGAATAATTTGAGTTAAAACAACAACAGTTCTAGAATATGACCACGGGGCAGACTACTTTACGACCATATAGGCGTCTATTAGCGCAGATTGCAATTCTTATTGCAGCCTGCAGGGTTATGAGATAAACATACGGAGGAACGCGGTCGTTGAGCTGCCCGGCCCCAACATTGCATGACACGTTAAACTCACGTTAAAACACTGAGCTAAAATCGCCACCATCATCATCATGTCATGTCAACAGACCAAAAATTGTCGGAAAGCCTACAGAAACTATAGATAGTTAATGTGACACTCACATTATTAAAAATAGACCTCAAGCTATGATTTACTGAGGAACTATTTTTTTGGGAGCATGCTTTTGCAAGTAGTTCGCTGCCCCACCTGCCCATATGGACGGCACTGCCTGAGAACAATGACATAGAGGGCACGGGTACCAGCTACTGTGCTTATAGAATATAACGTGTGCATGTGTTTGAGTGTGTATATGTATGTGTACAAGTGTGTATATGTACGTGTAAGAATGTGTAGATGTGCATGTACAAATGTGTATATGTACGTGTGCAAGTGTGTATATGTATGTGTGTACTAGCGCATTTGCGTGCGTGTATGTGTACGCGCTTAAATATGAAGTCTAAATGTACCACATGTTAACTGCGCGATCTCTGTATTGTCATTGTATGATATCACCATCGACCCATTGTTGAAGCTTCCTTCCTTACTTTAATGTGACCTTTGAAGCTGATTGGAGGCTGATGCATTTTCCTGTCCGACTCTCCTAACAATGATCCCAGCAGCTTTGTGGGTAATTCATCAAGACACCTTTTGCTGAATTCCCCAATGACGGCACAACCCTCAACCTAACCTCCCCTCACCCTTCTCCGGTGCACTGCATCGTGGTTGGTGTTTCGTGCGAGCAGAAGGCTAGCTCTTACGCCTGACCACACGCTGAACGTCAAAACACAGTTTCTTTGTGTCAAAGGCAATTTTTCACATTCACACTCAACAGCGGCAACATTTCACGATGATGATGTGTCAGAAATGTCCGTCCATTCCGTTCACATACATACAGCCGGCGATTTCAGATCGAGCTACTTTGGAGACATATCAAAAAGCTTTTTTGATGGTGTTTTTGGTGTTGGAAAATGCCGGCTTGGTGCAGAGAGAGAGAGAGAAGGCCACAAGGAGGAGAGAACATGTGTTTTTAAGTATTTAGCAGTATCGAGAGAGAGAGAGAGAGAGAGAGAGAGAGAGAGAGAGAGAGAGAGAGAGAGAGAGAGAGAGAGAGAGAGAGAGAGAGAGAGAGAGAGATGTATGTGTGTTTGTGTGTGTGCTTCTGTGTGTGTGTCTGTGTGTGTTCCTGTGTTTCAGCCCCTCTGCTCCCTAAGCATCGGGACTCTTGGTTTCTCTGTGGGTCTGGTGAGACAGAGTCAGGGTGAGGGTCACTCTGGCTGGGGGGGGGGCGTGGGGGAACGCTGTGCTCTTGGCCCAGATGTGCCTGTGCTGCGGTGGGTTGGAGGGCATGTCCACCCCGCACACCACATGATACAATCTGAGAGCCTATAGCTCCTCGCTCCGCCACAGTGGAAGACACTCTCTCTCCGTCCGGTCAGTGCCTGACCCACAAGCTCTTCGGAAGAGACTGCACGTGCAAGGGCGAGTGAATGATCGAGAGAGTGAGCGAGAGAGAGACAGACAAAGGTAGATAGCGTGGTAGAGAGCGATATAGAAGGAGACCCAGATAGAGCCCTGTCAATTCAGAGGAAGGGAAAGGGTGTCTCTCTCTTTTTTGTTTGCACAGTGTATTCAGTGAAATGAACTGTGATAGAGAGGACGCCAGGAAGGAAGAGAGAGTGTGGGGGGAGGGGAGGGAAGAGGAGGGGAGGGGGGGGTTGCTTGCTGTAGACAGAACTTCACCTCTACCCTAAACGCTTTTCCTCTGGACTGGGAATCCCTTTGTCTCAGACACAACATGACAACATGAAAATGCAGGCGAGGTTTGTCTTTAGTGTGCAGCGCCCGTTCCCTTTTAGACGGGAGGACAAAGAGGAGCAGGCAGAGCGAGGAGACAAAGGGGTCGAGACACCAAGAGATGGGGGAGAAAAAGGTCTCCCTTAGGTTTAAGAGAGAGCGAGAGAGAGGGAAAATAAGAAAACAGAGGAAGAATATAAAATAGGTGAAAACAATGGGGATGCATTCAGAATGTAGAGACTCAGAGTAAAAAAGAAAAAAAATCTGCAATGTTTATTTTGCCCTACCTTCTGGAAGGGGTTGGAGAGAGTCTGGTTGCAGTACACATAATAGTGCAGGATTTCTGTGGGCGAACACACACACACACACACACACACACACACACACACACACACACACACACACACACACACACACACACACACACACGCACACACACACACGCACACAAACACACACAGACACACAAAGACATATGCAGGAAAGAAACCTGATTACTAAACCATCCACATAAAGACACCCTCTCACCAATTACTTTCACAGCATATAGCGTCCTGCCGTCTTATTTACAACGTCGCTGTTGACGTCTGAACTCACCGGCACTAATCCCCTTCGTCTGGCTCATTAGGAACCGGTCAGGGGCAACGCAGAAGTCGCTGGTTCCCTGTAGCAAAATGTAAAGAACAGAAGAACAGAAGACTAATACTTTAACCAGAGATCTTCAAAATAGCAACAACAAGAAACAAGAGACAGCAGTAATAACCGGAAGAGGTTTATCTACTCTTACTCCCTCTATGGTGCAAGAATACAAAATAGGGGGACTAAGACGTGACAAAGAAGAGTACTTTATGTTCCAGCTAGTGACAAAGCTTAATATCAACTCCCTTTTCCTGAGAAATAAGGGCAACAGGTATGACTAATGAAAAAAAGAATCTGTGTGGGAAAAGGGAGTTGATGTTAAGATGTTTGTCACTAGCTGGAACATCAACACACTCATCTTTATTAAGTTTAATGTTCCCTAATTCTTGCACCATGGAGAGAGTATGTTTAATGTTTTAGCTAGTGACAAATCTTTATATCCACGCCCTTCTCCGGAGAAAGAAGGGCAGCAGGTATGACTAATGCAGAGAGTCTGCACCACGGTGTGGGAAAAAGCAATGTGGTCAAACCATTGATTGCAGGTTTTCTTAGAGGCTGTCGTTTGAGAGTCAGTGCCTGTCGGCCACGGTACATCTGCCTCAGCCGACCGGCCCCGTTGGAGGACAGTAGCCTCCCAACGGAGCTCAACGAATACTAAACTGCTCTGGGCATCACAAAGCAACTCTCTTAGAGGGCTAACACTAATGAAGTTTGCTTGCATAGCGACATGGCTAGCATAGCAACATGGCTAGCATAGCTCCTCGGTAGTGCCCAGCAACTCATAATGAACTTTGGGGGGGAGGGGGATGGTAAATGTGGCCTACTCTGCATGAATGCTAGATCTCCAAAGGCAAATTTGTTAGCTGCACAACACACACACACACACACATAGCCTTTGTATTAAACGCTATAAAGGGACAGATCAGTCCGATAGACTTATAAATACCGCAGCTAGAATAAAGAGATCTGCAGAAGTGTGTCGTTATTACACGTTAATGTGTCATGTGTCCCGGGCGCTATATGCTAATTGGGGCCTGCGCCATTAGCCAGTGAGTGAGTGCATGCACATGTGCACTTAGAAGCAAGCACACACACACACACTTTTTTTTTATTCCTGTAGGTTTAGTTAGCATGGGCCATTACGCTCTCCTGTCCTAATATAGACATACACACAGACAGACACACACACACACACAAACACACACACACACACACTAAGTACGGCGACAGCGCTGTTTAATCCAGTCTGTGGCAGTGCTCTAATAAGTGTCGTGGTGGACAGCTGCCACCGCCCATGGGAGGGCAATTATCAGGTCTGTGTTGTTGCCAAGGCACTGCTCGCTCTGAGGCAGACCAAAGGCACGCGTGGCATGGAAGGTTGAGGGCATGGCGGGCCATGGTCAACCTTCATCCATTGTGCGGTGGTACACAACCTGCACCGGTCAGGACGAGACACCAGCTGGCCCACGGGAGAGTGAACCCATCTGGAGAGATGATGCTATTATGATGACAGCACGTCCAGTAAGACGCCCGGTGAGGAATGAGTGATGGATGTGTGTTCAGCCTTTATTAAAGCCCCCCAGCCACACACATTCAACATACATTATTGAGTCTGTGATGTTTTTATGAATCTTTTTGAAACAAGGCGAGAGAGAAACATCTATTTATAGATTTGATTGAATAGAAGATGTACCAGGGACAACACATTCACAGAGACAGGTTAGAGATGGGGATTAACAGTGGGTGAAAAATAAACCAGATCAAATATTATCTTTCTGTTTACCCCTGCCTGGAGTCATTATCACACACTCCATAGTGTGCTGTGCCCGTTGTGCTTGCGCACACACACACACACACGCATACAAACACACGCACACGCACACACGAGCGCACACACACACACACACACACACACACACACACACACAATTATAGGTGTATATATATCTATGGCCCCCGATACATCATGCTGATTTATCAAAGTTGCCGGGTTGATAAGCATCGATTGACTTTGGTAATTGCAATAATTTGAGTCCCTCAGTCAATTGACATTGGAGGAGGAGGAAGACGATGAGGAAAGCAGGGAGGAGGAAGATGAAGATGAAGAGGAGAAGGAGGAGGAAGAGGAGGAGGAGAAGGAGGAGAAGGAGGATGAGGAAGGGGAGGATGGGGGAGGAACTAACACACTCACCACAGCGGTAGCCAGATCTGCCCCGAGGGATGCCCAGCTCAGGATCAGGGTCAGCACCCCACACACCATCATCCTGCAGGCAGACAGACAGATAGGACGTTACATCACCCAGTTCCAGGGTGAAACTCTTGCTTTGTGCAATCAGTAAGTGGATTGCTACAGAAGGTTGATTCGATACTCCAGAAACGGAAATGGAATCGAATCAGTTAAACACCAATTAGTGGACGCACCATCGTAGTGATTGATTGATTTGATATTTAAAAAAATGCCTTCTGGAAATAGATTAGCATTTTCTTTGTGCAATTTTTCACCTGAAAGTGTAAGCAACCATTACACGAGAGAGAGAGAGAGAGAGAGAGAGAGAGAGAGAGAGAGAGACACAGAGAGAGAGAGAGAGATACAGAGATACAAGGACAGAGGTAGAATTAAAAAGAGGCATTCAGACAGACAGTGAAAGGAACTGTGATAGAGGAAGCGAGGGAGAAAGAGAGAGCGTGGGGTGGGGGGGGGCTGGCCAGAGACAGGAACTTCCCCCCAACCCTAAACGGTTTCCTCTGGACTGCAAATCCCTTTGTTTCAGACACAACTTCACAACATGAAAATGAAAGCGAGGTTGTCTTCAGTCTTCTGTTCCATTCATTGACAGAGGAATGTGATGAAGGGGTTAGAAGGGGTGTGTTTGAGTGTGTAACTGTGTGTGAGTGTGTGTGTGTGTGTGCGCGTGTGTT
>NW_028177372.1:0-2238 GCF_964030765.1 Micromesistius poutassou | reverse complement strand
ACTATCTAACTAGTTTATTAACCTCACTATCTAACTAGTTTATTAACCTCACTATCTAACTAGTTTATTAACCCCACTATCTAACTAGTTTATTAACCCCACTATCTAACTAGTTTATTAACCTCACTATGTAACTAGTTTATTAACCTCACTATGTAACTAGTTTATTAACCTCACTATCTAACTAGTTTATTAACCTCACTATCTAACTAGTTTATTAACCTCACTATGTAACTAGACTTCACACGTCAACATAAAAACACACAAACGAATCACCCAAGTGTACAAAAAAGAAAACAATCCTTTATTTCAGATAATTAGCACCAGGGTATCAGGGAGGAGGGCGCCCGGGTCGTCACACCGTGTACCACCACCCGTTTCCCGGGACATTACCAGGTCAACGGGAGGGTGAGGAAGGACAGACGGGTCCCTGTCTGTGGAACACAGGACTGCTGTTCATCCGTCTCCCTCAACCAATCAGGAGCCCCGGATCACCGTCCGGAGCAAGAATGGGAGAACGTTCTGGAACGGCAACAACGCTGCACTTCAACCTTCTTCATCCATGGCACCTCAGCCCTCCCCGCTATAGCTCCTCCTCCTCCTCCTCCTCCTCCTCCTCTTCCTGCTCCTCCTCCTCCTCCTGCTCCTCCTCCGCTATAGCTCATCCTCCTCCTCCTCCTCCTCCTCCTCCTCCTCCTCCGCTATAGCTCCTCCTGCTCCTCCACCTTCCCTCCTCTCTGGGAGGGGGTGCTGGCCGCCGTCTGCTCCTCGCCACTCCCTCCTTCTCCTCCCCAGTAATGAATATCCTCCTCCTTCACGATGGCGTCTCCTCCTCTTCCTCCTCCTCCTCCTCCCGGCGGCTCCTCCTCCTTCGTCTTCACGGGGACCGGCTCCTCCTCCTCCTCCTCCTCCTCCTCCTCCTCCTCCTCCAGGTCCCCGGGGCACTGCATGGCCTCCGCCAGGCTGCGGATCAGCTCCTCCCTCCCCCCCTCCTCCCTCCCCCCGTCCCCCTCCTCCCCCTCCTCCCCCCCCGCGGGGGGGGGCACCAGCCCGGTGAGTCTGAAGGAGGCCCTCAGCAGCGCGGGCCGTCCCCGCAGCGCGGCCACGGCGTCCCGCAGCCAGCCGGTCAGCCTCTGTCTCGCGGCGGCGGCCCGCTGGCCCACGCCCTCCCTGCCGGCGCGGAGCCGCCGCCAGCGGCCCAGCAGGAGGCGCTGCAGCGCGGGCAGCGCCGCCACCCGCAGGGGCTGCAGCCGCAGGCCGCAGCCCGACGGGATGAGCGCCGGCAGGGTGCGCGTCTGGCCCAGCGCCGCCAGGAAGCCCTCGGCCACGTGGTCGCGGTGGCGGTCCAGCACCAGCAGCCGCTTGCGGTGGTGGGGGGCGGCGGCGGCGGCGGCGGCGGCGGCGGCGGCGGGCGGCGGCGGCGAGGCGTGCGGCCGCCACACCCGCTTCACCCACAGCTCCAGGCCCTCGGCCGAGGTGTGGCCGTGGGGGGGCCGTCTCCACCAGGAAGGAGGCGGCGCAGCCGGGGCCCGAGCCGGGCAGCGGCAGGGGCCCCTCGGGCCGCGTGGGGTCCCACAGCAGCAGCAGCGCGGGCAGCAGGGTGCCGTCGGCCAGCGCCGTGAGGTAGGCCGTCATCAGGGGCGTGCCCGTGCCGCTGAGCCGCAGGGCGTGGCTCTGCCAGGCGGCCGGCGAGTGCGTCTTCATCAGGCCGCGGTCCAGGAACAGGCTGAGGCGCGTCACGCCCGCCACCGCGCCGCGGGGGATCTGGTGGAAGTCCACCTGGCGCCGGGTGAACTCGGTGAAGCTGCGGATGCCCTCCTCCATGAGGCGGGGCAGCGGCGGCGGCGGCGGCGGTGGGGGCCCGGCGGCGGCGGGGGGCCGGCGGCCGGGCGGCGGCGGGCCCAGCCGGTGCCGCAGCAGCAGCCCCACCGCCCAGTTGTAGGAGATGCGGAAGGCGTCGCCGAACACGCCGTTCCTCTTCAGCGTGGCGGCGTGCTGGAAGAGCCCGCCCTCCGTGATGGGCAGCTGCTGCTCCCGCATGAACAGCACCCACTCCACCATGTGGTCCTCGCCCGCCGCCGCCGCCGCCGCCGCCCCGCCCGCCGCCCCGCCCACCGGGCCCCACCGCCGCCCCGCCTGCCGCAGCCACGCCCGGACCTGCTCCGGCTCCACCAGGAACTCGTAGGCCGCCTGCTGCACGCCGTCGCAGAGCGCCGCCAGGCACACGCGCAGCTGCCG
>NW_028177373.1:0-11089 GCF_964030765.1 Micromesistius poutassou | reverse complement strand
GTGATATTAGTGTCTCTGTGTGTGCGTGCGTTTTGACAGGGGCCTGGGCAGCATCTGCAGGCCACTGGCTGCTGTACTCTGACAGAGGGCAGGGCAGTTCAATCTCCTTACCACACACACACACACACACACACACACACACACACACACACACACACACACACACACACACACACACACACACACACACACACACACACACACACACACACACACACACACACACACACACGGTGCCTCCACGACTTGGAAAGTACTGAATAGATAGATCATAAAAAATGACTAAAATCCATGCAACAGTGAACCAAGTACCAACGGCGCTTCCCTGCAAGAAGAAACTCAAAAAAAAGTGAAAGGTAATTCCACAATAAACTCCTCACTTGTCTCTCATGAGCACCAGAGGCCGTGTGAGCAGCGCGGTCATTGAGGCTGGCTTCCTGTCAGGGCCAGCTCCACTCTCCTCTCTCCTTCCTCACGTTTACTTTCCTCTGGGTTTTCTTCAGCCTTTCTAACCATTGCCATGTTTGGTTACGTAAGCCGGCTGCTGGCGCGCGCCGGCCCGTCAGTCCACGCTCAACCCCGGGCGCCTGTCCGTCAGCACAGAGAGGACCGCCTCTTGGTCCACTTCTGCCTCCTGATTGGATGAAATGGGAACGGTGTACCAGAAAGGTTTTTCTGTTTCCTGCAGAGGGACTGGGAGCCGACTGGGAGCCAACTAGGAGCCGACTGGGAGCCGACTGGGAGCCTGTGTGACCGACTGGGAGCCGACTGGGAGCCGACTGGGAGCCGACTGGGAGCTAACTGGGAGCCAGTGTGACCGACTGGGAGCCTGTGTGACCTACTGGGAGCTAACTGGGAGCCCGTGTGACCGACTGGGAGCCGACTGGGAGCTAACTGGGAGCCTGTGTGACCGACTGGGAGCCGACTGGGAGCCTGTGTGACTGACTGGGAGCCTGTGTGACCGACTGGGAGCCTGTGTGACCGACTGGGAGCCGACTGGGAGCCTGTGTGACCGACTGGGAGCCGACTGGGAGCCGACTGGGAGCCCTGTGTGACCGACTGGGAGCCCTGTGTGACCGACTGGGAGCTAACTGGGAGCCCTGTGTGACCGACTGGGAGCCCTGTGTGACCGACTGGGAGCCGACTGGGAGCTAACTGGGAGCCTGTGTGACCGACTGGGAGCCGACTGGGAGCCCTGTGTGACCGACTGGGAGCCTGTGTGACCGACTGGGAGCCTGTGTGACCGACTGGGAGCCTGTGTGACCGACTGGGAGCCTGTGTGACGGACCAGACGCTCTACATCAGTTTTGGCGGTCAGTTTGTAGAGATATTTAACACTTCTTTTACCTCTAGATTATAGAGATATTTAAGACTTCTTTTACCTCTAGATTATAGAGATATTTAACACTTCTTTGACCTCTAGATTATAGAGATATTTAACACTTCTTTGACGTCTAGATTATAGAGATATTTAACACTTCTTTGACCTCTATGAATATTGCTTACAGGGTCCTTTCATGGGTTTGAAGTGGTTCACGTTGATGTCAGTGATGTGGCTGGCAGCCTGTATGCATCACACACACTCACTGTTCGTTGATGTAGAACCCCTCCACTCTCTGAAACGCTCTGGCTTGAATCCCTTCTCTTAAAGACAGCTGACCCACTCTGTTGTGATTGGTCAATCGCTTTGCGCATGTGATGGCAATCTCACCCCCCTGAGTCCCGAGAAGACATCAACATTGCGGGGCTCAGTGGCTTCGGTTCGGCCGTACCCGAACACAATCAGTCAGGCCGAACTATCGGATCAACCCCAAACTCCATCGCAACCGAGAGCAGAGACGTCTCGTGGTACGGAGGTATGTTGTATTCTTATATTTCAGATGGAACATTCTAACTGTAATTTGTGTGCATCACGGTAACAACTGAACTGTATATTTAATACATTCTTGTATTGTCTATATATAGGTGCACTTGTGTAAACTGCCAGAATGCCCAGCGAAGTGGAAAACGACTGCTGCCAAGAAACACAAACGGTAGCCAATGGCTGTAATCAATTACTACATGAGGCCTTCTTTTGTTTTATGTTAGAAGCCAATAATTAGGCGAACGTTGCTTGTGTTGGGAAATACATCAGCCTCCATTTCCCACTCAGGTCCGGCATCAATCTGCTGTACATTATCCTTTACCTGAAATATGCTGTTTATATGATCTATTCCAACACCATTTTATTTGAAATGTTCCCTCCTAGTTCAATACTATGCCCTATGCAGTGATGTGTCCACAGGAGTTATTTGCTTTATTATAACACAGTATCTGTTGTTCAGCACTTATTTCTTAATAGGTTGTAATACGAATGAAGATGCATCCAGGTCACCCTCACTGCATGGTGACCCAACCAGACCTAGAGCCTCACTGCATGGTGACCCGACCAGACCCAGAGCCTCACTGCATGGTGACCCAACCAGAGCCCCACTGCATGGTGACCCAACCAGACCTAGAGCCTCACTGCATGGTGACCCGACCAGACCTAGAGCCTCACTGCATGGTGACCCGACCAGAGCCTCACTGCATGGTGACCCAACCAGACCCAGAGCCTCACTGCATGGTGACCCAACCAGACCCAGAGCCTCACTGCATGGTGACCCAACCAGACCCAGAGCCTCACTGCATGGTGACCCAGAGCCCCACTGCATGGTGACCCAACCAGAGCCTCACTGCATGGTGACCCGACCAGACCTCACTGCATGGTGACCCAACCAGACCTAGAGCCCCACTGCATGGTGACCCGACCAGACCTAGAGCCCCACTGCATGGTGACCCAACCAGACCTAGAGCCTCACTGCATGGTGACCCAACCAGACCCAGAGCCCCACTGCATGGTGACCCAGAGCCTCACTGCATGGTGACCCAACCAGACCCAGAGCCTCACTAGAGCCTCACTAGAGCCTCACTAGAGCCTCACTGGAGCCTCACTAGAGCCTCACTAGAGCCTCACTAGAGCCTCACTAGAGCCTCACTGGAGCCTCACTGGAGCCTCACTGGAGCCTCACTAGAGCCTCACTAGAGCCTCATTAGAGCCTCACTGGAGCCTCACTGGAGCCTCACTACGGTGCTACTACTGACGGTGCTTCAGGTACTGAGGGGGTTCTCCTGGGAGGGGAACTGCCCTGGGCTCTGACTGTTTTTTTAGCTTAGCAGATCTTAAACATGGATTAAAAACCCTAAATAAAACTCTAAAACAAAGGAAAACCCCAAAAGCCAAATGTGACCCGTTTAAGACAACTTATTAACCCGATTGGAGAAAATATGTATTTCAATTGAGTGCAATCATTTTCTTTTCTTCTGCTTTCCCCTGCTGGGACTGTGTGTGGTGGACGGCTGGTTTCAGCAGCCTCACCTGGTCAGACTGGTGGGGGAGGCTGGGGGAGGGGGGGGAGGCTGGGGGAGGCTGGGGGAGGCTGGGGGGACTCTGGGGCTGGGGGAGGCTGGGTGAGGCTGGGGGAGGCTGGGGGAGGCTGGGGGAGGGGGGGGAGGCTGGGGGAGGCTGGGTGAGGCTGGGGGAGGCTGGGGGGAGGCTGGGGGAGGCTGGGGGGACTCTGGGGCTGGGGGAGGCTGGGTGAGGCTGGGGGAGGCTGGGGGAGGCTGGGGGAGGGGGGGGAGGCTGGGGGAGGCTGGGTGAGGCTGGGGGAGGCTGGGGGGGGGCTGGGGGAGGCTGGGGTGAGGCTGGGGGAGGGGGGGGGAGGCTGGGGGGAGGCTGGGGGAGGCTGGGGGGAGGCTGGGGGGAGGCTGGGGGAGGCTGGGGGGGGCTGGGGGAGGCTGGGTGAGGCTGGGGGGAGGCTGGGGGAGGCTGGGGGAGGCTGGGGGAGGCTGGGGGAGAGGCTGGGGGAGGATGGGGGGGAGGCTGGGGTTAGGGGGGAGGCTGCACACTGGGGTCATTGACCCATCATGAGCCCAGGTTAAAGCAGCCGTCACCACACACACTGGTCCCAGCTCCCTACGGACCACAGACCCTCCACAGCACGATGAACCGTTGATTTACCCAATACCCAAGTATTAATAATTCTATAATATGAGTTTGAGCATTTGTTTTCTGAACTATTTATTGCCGTTTAGAGCATCCTAAACATTGAGTTGTACTGGAAAACTAAATTACACACACACACACACACACACACACACACACACACACACACACACACACACACACACACACACACACACACACACACACACACACACACACACTTTTTCAACAAAGACAGGACACATAATAATGAATATTTCAAAGCCCTTGCAGGGCTGCGGGGATGGGAAGGGCGAGCCTCAGGGGGAGCTAGGAAGTTGTACAGTTATCGGTGTAATTCCAAACTATACAACCTACTACCTCAACCTGGGAGCAAGCCTCTGCAGAGAGAGGGGGGAGAAGGGTTCACGTCCCCTGAAGGGGTTGACCAGAGCACCTGTGTCATTCTGAAGAACAGCTAAAGGGCCGCAAGACAGCAAAGCTACTCTAGTTCAGCTCTTCATCTGTACTTCTGACCAAGGACCGGATCGTCGAGGTGAGGTCGAAGTGGACTGATGCTTTTTTGCGACCGCTTTATTGGGTCCAGAGGAATCTCTACCTATTACTGGAGCCCCGCAAAGCCAGCTAAGCTACAAAGGTAACCTTAGACTGTGCACCAGTGCACAGAGACGCTAACATATGTTAGCGATAGCGAGCCAAACCTAGAATAACTACAGTGATGAGAGAGAGAGAGAGAGAGAGAGAGAGAGAGAGAGAGAGAGAGAGAGAGAGAGAGATGGGTAGGGGGTAAACAGAGTGTGCATGCAGTGAGAAGTCCCGTTGTTGAGAGAGCGTTGTCTTGGCAGCACAGTAGCAGCCCGGTAGACATAAGCTTGTGGTTTAATGTCAACACAAGTTGGGATCTACGGGTGTGGCTCTGTGAGCGGACATCGTCAGTCAGACACTTTACACGAATACATGAAAATAAATAACGACGTCCTCAGTTTGAACCCTTATTTTGTATAAGGAAACCCACACATCTAACTATCGTTACGTCATGTGTTATTCAAACCGGCCTGCTCATAGGCCTTGATGAACGTCCCACTCCATATTTAAAACACGCTCATTTATTCCCCCCAATGAAAGCAGAGGACTTTTATTTTGCACAGCTGCTATAACGTTACTCATGGACCCAACAATGCCATCGGCAGGGAGGGCTCCTCTTTCTTCAACCCTGGCTCTATTTTTACTCCAGAAAACACACACACACACACACACACACACACACACACACATACACACACACACAATTCCCCAATCAAAAGAGGACAGGCGGGTCAACGAAGTGTGTGTTGACTCAGCAGGATAGTATCAAATGAGAAGAGGAGGAATATTACAAACATTATTTAATACCTAAGAGCCTTTCTGCATTGTTTTCCTTTAAATACTTAATTGTCACCTGTTGAATGAATTTTGTGTTTTCATCTTCATAAATAAAAAAAACATTCCACCATAAACTGATGCAGCCACACCGCTGTGCATACAAAGCATTGAGGAAATCAACTGTTTGATGCTCAAAATGTAGTAGTTTTACAAATAACTATTTAATTATTTCCTTGGTAATGTACTCTTTTAATAATGTTATAATAATAATAAATATAAATAATGATTTTTCTAAACAATATATCTCATTGAACAACTGGCATAACTGGCATTGTTTGAAGAGAAAATTCTGACGCAACATAAAGATTTGTGCAAATTTATTGGAAGGAAGAAGAGCAAAGTTATTGTTATTATAAAGCTCACATCGAGTTTAGAGTTCACATGTCTGTAACGTCTGATCCAAAGAAAAGGTTCACCCAGGACCTCATGAAACATAATACAACCTGCCTTTAAGACGAAGCTTACAGTTAACATGCCCAATGTTCCAGAAGTTTAAACATGCCACATTTTCTTTTAGAATTATTATCGTTTGAAAAATATGAAGCAAGAAATAGTTTAAATTGTATCATGCCAATAAATCAAAGCATTCATTCGAAAGAAAAATAACTGAAGAAAAAATATATAAATAAGTAGAAAAGTAAATAAAAGAAAAATCTATTTAAAAAGATTTTGTTATTGATCCCTTGGAAAACTTTCAGAACCCATTTCTCGTTCATTTCAACCCCAACTCTGAATTAAAAAGAGGTTGAATTAAAAAGAGACACTAGACTTTGAAGCCTGTGTTCTGAAAGTCTGTCTCTGGGAACTGAGACAGGAGTGATGAAGGGGTGGATTCACCCTGCCAACACCTCAATGGCCACTACTAGAGAGTGTGTGTGTGTGTGTGTGTGTGTAAGTGTCTTCATTATGACGACACTTTTCCTTTTGGGAATTTATTTTTAAAAGTCGGACAAAGGTGTGAGAGCAAAATTCTGGAGCTACAGCGTGACCGCTAGAGCTACAGCGTGACCTAGAGCTACAGCGTGATCGCTAGAGCTACAGCGTGACCTAGAGCTACAGAGTAATCGCTAGAGCTACAGCGTGACCTAGAGCTACAGCATGACCTAGAGCTACAGCGTGACCTAGAGCTACAGCATGACCTAGAGCTGCAGCGTGACCTAGAGCTACAGTGTGACCGCTAGAGCTACAGCGTGACCTAGAGCTACAGCATGACCTAGAGCTACAGCGTGACCTAGAGCTACAGCGTGACCTAGAGCTACAGCATGACCTAGAGCTACAGCGTGACCTAGAGCTACAGCGTGACCGCTAGAGCTACAGCGTGACCTAGAGCTACAGCGTGACCTAGAGCTACAGAGTGACCGCTAGAGCTACAGCATGACCTAGAGCTACAGCGTGACCTGGAGCTACAGTGTGACCGCTTGAGCTACAGCGTGACCGCTAGAGCTACAGCGTGACCTAGAGCTACAGCGTGACCTAGTGCTACAGCGTGACCGCTAGAGCTACAGCATGACCTAGAGCTACAGTGTGACCGCTAGAGCTACAGCATGACCTAGAGCTACAGCGTGACCTACAGCTACAGCATGATCTAGAGCTACAGCGTGACCGCTAGAGCTACAGTGTAACCTATAGCTACAGCGTGACCTAGAGCTACAGCGTGACCTAGAGCTACCGCGTGACCGCTAGAGCTACAGCGTGACCTAGAGCTACAGCGTGACCGCTAGAGCTACAGCGTGACCTAGAGCTACAGCGTGATCGCTAGAGCTACAGCGTGACCTAGAGCTACAGAGTAATCGCTAGAGCTACAGCGTGACCTAGAGCTACAGCATGACCTAGAGCTACAGCGTGACCTAGAGCTACAGCATGACCTAGAGCTGCAGCGTGACCTAGAGCTACAGTGTGACCGCTAGAGCTACAGCGTGACCTAGAGCTACAGCATGACCTAGAGCTACAGCGTGACCTAGAGCTACAGCGTGACCTAGAGCTACAGCATGACCTAGAGCTACAGCGTGACCTAGAGCTACAGCGTGACCGCTAGAGCTACAGCGTGACCTAGAGCTACAGCGTGACCTAGAGCTACAGAGTGACCGCTAGAGCTACAGCATGACCTAGAGCTACAGCGTGACCTGGAGCTACAGTGTGACCGCTTGAGCTACAGCGTGACCGCTAGAGCTACAGCGTGACCTAGAGCTACAGCGTGACCTAGTGCTACAGCGTGACCGCTAGAGCTACAGCATGACCTAGAGCTACAGTGTGACCGCTAGAGCTACAGCATGACCTAGAGCTACAGCGTGACCTACAGCTACAGCATGATCTAGAGCTACAGCGTGACCGCTAGAGCTACAGTGTAACCTATAGCTACAGCGTGACCTAGAGCTACAGCGTGACCTAGAGCTACCGCGTGACCGCTAGAGCTACAGCGTGACCTAGAGCTACAGCGTGACCGCTAGAGCTACAGTGTAACCTATAGCTACAGCGTGATCTAGAGCTACAGTGTAACCTAGAGCTACAGCGTGACCTAGAGCTACAGCGTGACCGCTAGAGCTACAGCGTGACCGATAAAGCTACAGTGTAACCTAGAGCTACAGCGTGACCTAGAGCTACAGCGTGACCGCTAGAGCTATAGCGTGACCTGGAGCTACAGCGTGACCTAGAGCTACAGCGTGACCGCTAGAGCTACAGCGTGACCTAGAGCTACAGTGTAACCTAGAGCTACAGCATGACCTAGAGCTACAGCATGACCTAGAGCTACAGCGTGACCTAGAGCTACAGCGTGACCGCTAGAGCTACAGCGTGACCGCTAGAGCTACAGCGCGACCTAGAGCTACAGTGTAACCTAGAGCTACAGCATGACCTAGAGCTACAGTGTAACCTAGAGCTACAGTGTGAACGCTAGAGCTACAGCGTGACCGCTAGAGCTACAGCGTGACCTAGAGCTACAGAGTGACCTAGAGCTACAGCGTGACCTAGAGCTACAGCGTGACCTAGAGCTACAGCGTGACCGCTAGAGCTACAGTGTGACCGCTAGAGCTACAGCGTGACCTAGAGCTACAGCGCGACCTAGAGCTACAGCGTGACCTAGAGCTACAGCGTGACCACTAGAGCTACAGCGTGACCGCTAGAGCTACAGCGTGACCTAGAGCTACAGCGTGACCGCTAGAGCTACAGAGTGACCGCTAGAGCTACAGTGTGACCGCTAGAGCTACAGCGTGACCTAGAGCTACAGCGTGACCGCTAGAGCTACAGTGTGACCGCTAGAGCTACAGCGTGACCTAGAGCTACAGCGCGACCTAGAGCTACAGCGTGACCTAGAGCTACAGCGTGACCACTAGAGCTACAGCGTGACCTAGAGCTACAGCGTGACCGCTAGAGCTACAGCGTGACCTAGAGCTACAGCGTGACCGCTAGAGCTACAGAGTGACCGCTAGAGCTACAGTGTGACCGCTAGAGCTACAGCGTGACCTAGAGCTACAGCGTGACCGCTAGAGCTACAGTGTGACCGCTAGAGCTACAGCGTGACCTAGAGCTACAGAGTGACCTAGAGCTACAGCGTGACCTAGAGCTACAGCGTGACCGCTAGAGCTACAGTGTGACCGCTAGAGCTACAGCGTGACCTAGAGCTACAGCGCGACCTAGAGCTACAGCGTGACCTAGAGCTACAGCGTGACCACTAGAGCTACAGCGTGACCTAGAGCTACAGTGTGACCACTAGAGCTACAGCGTGACCTAGAGCTACAGCGTGACCTAGAGCTACAGCGTGACCTAGAGCTACAGCGTGACCTAGAGCTACAGCGTGACCTAGAGTTACAGTGTGACCGCTAGAGCTACAGCGTGACCTAGAGCTACAGCGTGACCGCTAGAGCTACAGCGTGACCTAGACCTACAGCGTGACCTAGAGCTACAGCGTGACCTAGAGCTACAGCGTGACCTAGAGCTACAGAGCTAACGGGCGGCCCCTCTTGCTGGCTCAAGAGAACGTACAGATAACACCACCATGTCCCGAGGACATTAGTGCCATCCCATTTAAACGTATAAAAAGCGGGTGGGTGGAAAGATAATGAGTGGAGATAATGACTTACCCCGTGCCTCTGTGTGTGGGTCCTGGGCTGGTTCTCCGTGTGGGAGTCCTGGTTCTCCTGGTTGTGAGTCCTGGTTCTCTCTGGTGTGAGTCCTGGTTCTCTCTGGTGTGAGTCCTGGTTCTCTGGTGTGAGTCCTGGTTCTCCTGGTGTGAGTCCTGGTTCTCCTGGTGTGAGTCCTGGTTCTCTGGTGTGAGTCCTGGTTCTCTCTGGGTGTGAGTCCTGGTTCTCTGGTGTGAGTCCTGGTTCGTGTGAGTCCTGGTTCTCTGGTGTGAGTCCTGGTTCGTGTGAGTCCTGGTTCTCTGGTGTGAGTCCTGGTTCTCTGGTTGTGAGTCCTGGTTCTCTGGTGTGTGTCCTGGTTCTCTCTGGGTGTGTGTCCTGGTTCTCCTGGTGTGAGTCCTGGTTCTCTGGTGTGTGTCCTGGTTCTCTCTGGGTGTGTGTCCTGGTTCTCTGGGTGTGAGTCCTGGTTCGTGTGAGTCCTGGTTCTCCTGGTGTGAGTCCTGGTTCTCTCTGGTGTGTGTCCTGGTTCTCCGTGTGTGAGTCCTGGTTCTCTGGTGTGAGTCCTGGTTCTCTGGTGTGAGTCCTGGTTCTCTCTGGTTGTGAGTCCTGGTTCTCCTGGTGTGAGTCCTGGTTCGTGTGAGTCCTGGTTCTCTGGTGTGAGTCCTGGTTCGTGTGAGTCCTGGTTCTCCGTGTGTGAGTCCTGGTTCTCTGGTGTGTGTCCTGGTTCTCCTGGTGTGAGTCCTGGTTCTCTGGTGTGAGTCCTGGTTCTCCTGGTGTGAGTCCTGGTTCTCCTGGTGTGAGTCCTGGTTCTCCTGGTGTGAGTCCTGGTTCTCCTGGTGTGAGTCCTGGTTCTCTCTGGGTGTGGATCCTGGTTCTCTGGGTGTAGTTGAAGGCCGTGCTGCTGCTGCCGTGACCGCTGCAAAAAAATGTTTGCTGAAAAAAGAAATCTAAAATCAAGCAAACCAGAAAACAAACAGCCAACTACAGAAAGAAAAGCAGGAGAAAGGGAGGAGGAGGGAGGAGGGTTAAAAGAAGAGAGTGAGAAAGAGAGATTAAAAAAAAAAAAATCTAGCCAATCACAGCTAAATCAAATCGCCAGGAAAATCTGCCTTTATTATTTACGAAAGCTTTTTGTAGGCAGTACACAGTTACACTGTTCTACTGATGAATAGAGTGAAACATGGGCTCTTCCAGGACACTTCTACATTAGTTACTTGCTTCCCTGCTTCACTACCAAATGACCAAGAAACAACTGGTTGAAGGCCAAGTCTTCAAAAAGTATTTTACTATTTACATTTAGCAGACACTTTTATCTGAAGAGTCTTACAGTGTGTACGCAAACTACAACTCTTTCCCTCGCTCTCCTCTTTATCCCACTTCTGTCATTTACACTCTCGCTCGCTCTGCTCTGCTTACTTGCTCGCTACCTAGAGAGAGAGAGAGAGAGAGGGAGAGAGACAGAGAGAGAGAGAGAGAGAGAGAGAGAGAGAGAGAGAGAGAGAGAGATAGAGAGAGAGAGAGGGAGAGAGAGAGAGAGAAAGATAGAGAGAGAGAGAGGGAGGGAGAGAGA
>NW_028177374.1:7500-16273 GCF_964030765.1 Micromesistius poutassou | reverse complement strand
GGTAGAAGTCCTGGGGAACCGTGCCACCTAGTGGCCAGATTATGTACAGGCGCACAATTTAATAATTCACACATGCCCAGCAACCATCATCGCTAATCTAATAATACAGAACGTCATAAATGCATTCCTCTTTCTCTTTTAGTTCCTCTTTTATTTGTATCCTATGGTAAAATACCAAACGAGTCTAGCCTCACATGACATCTGAGTACAGACACAGTGTGAAAGAGGCTGAAACAGCATTGCATGCATTGTGCAAAAATAACCACAGGACTGCAAACAGGCATTATAACTGCAAACGGAAGTCCTAGATATTTCTAGATGACCCACAATGAATGATATATGAAAATAATAAAAGAAAGTAATGCAAGTGATGAAAATAAAGAAAATACCTGTAGATTCACCGGTGTGTCATGTAAGTGTTAATTATTTATACATTGGATCTGTAGAACCTGTACACCCATAGAACCTGTACACCTATAGAACCTGTACACCCATAGAACCTGTACACCCATAGAACCTGTACACCCATAGAACCTGTACACCCATAGAACCTGTACACCTATAGAACCTGTACACCTATAGAACCTGTACACCTATAGAACATGTACACCTGAACCTGTACACCTATAGAACATTGCCCGTACAGAACCTTCACCCTGTAGAACCTGGAGTCTATAGAACCCTGTACATGTGGAACCTGGTGCCTATAGAACCTGTGTACACGTGGAACCTGGAGCCTATAGAAACTTAAACCCATGGAACCTTGGATTTATAGAACATGTTAACCTGTAAACACAAGGATTCATTTAAATGTGGAACCCTGAAACTTCTGTCCAATGAGATAAGGCCAAATCCCATGTTTCACTCAGACAGACAGACAGGCAGGCAGACAAACTTGTTGTTCAAGCTGAAAGGTTCCAGGTTCAATCCCTAACATTCACTGTCCACCTGTTGGCATCTTTGAGCAAGACAAACTTACCCCTACCTGCTCCTTAACGACCTGTCTCTGTACTGTCTAACCCCTACCTGCTCCTTAATGACCTGTCTCTGTACTGTCTAACCCCTACCTGCTCCTTAACGACCTGTCTCTGTACTGTCTAACCCCTACCTGCTCCTTAATGACCTGTCTGTACTGTCTAACCCCTACCTGCTCCTTAACGACCTGTCTCTGTACTGTCTAACCCCTACCTGCTCCTTAATGACCTGTCTCTGTACTGTCTAACCCCTACCTGCTCCTTAATGACCTGACTACCTACCTCCTCCTTAATGACCATTCTGTCTAACCCCTACCTGCTCCTTATTGTGTGTCTGAGTTCATGTTAAGTTAAGGTGATAATTAAGATGATAGTAAGCTTATGTAAAGGTCTGCTGATCATTTGTTTCATGTGCTCATACAGACATACTGGGCCACTCTGAGAGCCTTTGTCTCCTCCGTGAGATTAGATGCAGCGTTTTACATTTGACTGTTGGGTTAATGGGCCCTACTATAAAACAGGATGATTATGATGGCGTTTCAGCCATACCATAGGCTGAGTGGGAGTTCCCTTCACCAGGAACCCATCATCTCTGAAAAGCAGGCCTACAGACTCTAGTACGTTATGTTGTTCCACAACAAACTACACATATACAATACACACCCAATGGAAAGAGATGTGCACACATGAGAATAACACACACACGGTCCACACGAGTGGAAAGAGACGTACACACATGAGACTAACACACAACACACACACACACAAGTGGAAAGAGATGTACACACATGAGAATTACACACACCGTCCACACTAGTCTGCCGGTCCTGATAGCGCCCCACCACACGATTTGCCTCTCCTGTGATAGCATCATGAGTACCATGTTCACAGGGCAGAGCAGCACGTTCCCGACCCCGCCTCCAGACCTGAGGGCGGGGGGAGAGGGGGGGGGGGGGGTCACCGGTCTGACGGGCCCGCTTTGCCTATCTGAGAGGCTGCACCCAAATGAGAGCGACAAGGTAGTCGCCGCACCTGAGGTCTCCCCCGGCAGAACGGCTCGAAGAGGTCTGCGGAGAGGTTCAACAATGTCCGTCCCCAGACAGCGATGGTCGCTGGCTCTCCTCGCCGTCGGGTGCCTCTCGTCCGCCGCGCTCGCCACCGTGGTCCCGGACTTCAACCACGTGGAGCGCTGCAAGGACTCGCTGTACATGGGCACCCCCCCGCGGGGCCTGATGGAGGCCCACCTGAAGAAGATCTGCCAGCGCTACGGTGAGCGGCCGCGCTACGTCACGCTGTACGACACCGTCAAGCGCATCCCCGTCTACTCGGCCTACACCTTCAAGAAGACGGAGGCCGACCGCCGCGTGGACTACGCCTGGATGTACGAGCCCCAGGTCGGAGAGCTGACCTCTGACCTCCTGTTCAGGGCTGACCCTACATGTTTGTCATCCTTGATGTGCTGACCTTTGACCTCGTATTTATCTATGATGTGCTGACCTTTGACCTCATGTTTACCCAGGATGTTTAGTTTTGATGTTAGCAGGAGTACAGTAAAAGCTATCAGACACAGGCCCGACGGATAATAACAAGGTCAAATTGGGTTAAAAAGCCGACAATTTGTGGCTCCATCTGCCTCAGAAAATAGATCAGCCTTCAGTGTTTAATGAGTACACTAGACCTCCTAGGTGTGTCTCCTCCACCCTAGTGTTCTCCTCCTCCTCTAGACTAGGTGTCTCCTCCTCTAGACTAAGTGTGTCTCCTCCCTAAACCTCCTCCTCCTCCCTAACCCTTCTCCTCCTCCTCCCTAACGTTCTCCTCCTCCTCCCAGCTGGCTGAGCTGGACGGTAATGGCAACATGCTGACCTTCCCGACCGGCTACCTGCACATGAAGTTCGAGGACAGCCAGGCGGTGCTGGACGACTACTCTGACGTGGTCCTGTACGAGCGGGGCCAGCTCAACCCGGACCAGCACCAGTCTGACCTCAACGACCGCGCCGCCACCTACACCCTCACCAATGTGGTGCCGCAGATCCGGGAGTTCAACGTGGGCCCCTGGCAGGAGCACCAGGAGCGCATCCGCCTGCGTCTCAACAACTACTGCCGGGGCCACGCCTTCATAGTGACGGGAGTCACCACCAAGGGCAACACCATCCGCCGCAACAACCAGGACCGGCTGATGATCCCCGAGGACCTGTGGTCCGCCTACTGCTGCACCGACTACGACCGCAACGCGCCCCACGACGTAAGGGTGCGGTTCCCGTCGCAGGCGTCGCTGGCCAAGAACGCCAAGGAGGGGAACACGGTGCGGGAGATGACGGTGCAGGACCTGGAGAGCTTCCTGAAGACCAACATGGATGTGGACCTCAACCTGCAGATCTTCTACGACAACTGCGTCTCGCCGTCGCAGCTGCCCGCCTCGCTGTACCACATCATCTGAGGCCGGCGCGCACGGGCGCACGTAGACGCACACAAACACAGGCACACACAAACACATGCACACACACGTACCACTGCTCCTCATCTTGTTGTTGTTTTGTGCGTCTACATCTGGCTGAGTTGGTTTATAACTTTATCTGCAACCATTTCTAAACATGCAGAATATTAAACTCTAAGATTGATATTTTCTCTCGTGTCGTGTTCTGTCTGCAGGTCCATGAGACCAATACATCACATATATACGTGTATCACATTTCAATTATAAGATATTATATTTAAAAAAAAAACACGAATTCTTCAAATCCTGGTCCAGTCAACCATATTTGAGGGGGTTCCTATAAAAAATACTGGTAGGCTATTTGTTTTTATAGAAGTAGAACTCAAACTTATAGCTAAGTAGCAGACCAGCAGTATCTAGCCTATATTTTATTTAATAAACCACAATTTTACATACACGGAGAGAATAATATAACCATTGTAAAGATTTGAATATGTTATAGCCCTATTTAGGTTAAAATAATTGTGCAAATTCGTCTGATGAAACTAAGTTGAGCTGCAGAACTTTCTTTGATAACCGTGACTCAAGATTTAATTGAAAAGTGAGTCCTATACGTGTTTTATTTGACAGCAGAATACATGAGGATCTTTCATTTTCTTTTCGTTTTTAAACCATAGAGGGCATAGTTAGAGATCCCATAAGCCTCTTACAATCCAACTGGGCTATTACTCAACATTCACAGCTTTAAAGTATTTGTTCAAATGTCCTCTGTGAACTGTTTTATCCAGATGCCCAACATTTGAATATGGACTTAACATCTCCGCGTAATGAGCATGGAGGAGACCTGATGGTATCTGAGAGGAGCAGACCGATTAGAAACAGACGCTCTGATGGTGGGAGAGGAGCTGGTCCTAATGAAACCTGGACGTGTCACCGTCCACGTTCAAAACGCAATTAGTGAATCTAAAGGTTGTCGAAATGCGTATAAATAAAAATAATATTAACTTTTAAACAACAGAACGCAACATTAAAAAGCGTTCTGTTCGACTCTGCAGTGACGGTTTGCTGCAGCGGAGCTCAGTCAGCCACAGCGCTCTCTAGTGGTGGGGCCGCACGTTACTGCTGCATGTTGTGACCCAAAGGCGTTCTGTCTGTCCGTCTGTCTGTCCGTTCGTCCGTCCGTCTTGTCTGCCTGTCTACCTATGGAATATACATTTTGGGGAAAAGTCGCCTTTTAAAATAACAGATTTCAAGTATATTATTGTGCATTTCCAAAAATAATAATACTTATACAAATAAAAAGACAATACTATAAAAACGAGAGCATAATTTTCTAAACCCAACAATGAGATTTTTTATCCTGCTAACCATTTATTGATTAAGTTTACTGGAGATCAGGGGTATAAATAGAGACAGGTCACACTGTCCACAGAACATGGCCTGTTCAGCCCCAACTATCATGCCAGCGTATCATCATATACTGTATATACCAGTATGTATATACCAGCATATATATACCAGTAAATATATACCGGTGTATATATATATATATATATATATATATATATATATATATATACACCGGTATATATATACCAGCACACATGCAGTCCAGTCCACTGCAGGGTACAGAGACCAGGAGGATCCCGTCTGGGGTAGGCTATGAATGAGATCCCAATATCCACTCCCATAACTGACTTCATCTCAGATAAAGACTGAGTGATATGTGGAATGGATGCCAAGTATTGAACCAGTTGCCAAAATACATGAAAACAAGACGGCTACTTAAAATAAAGATACTCAGTCTTGTTTTAAAGATGGCTGCATGCTTCCTGCCAAATGTAGCATTCTCCCCCTGAACAACAGTGTTCCCCTGAACAGAATCGTGTTTGGCCGTACTTAGGAAGTGTAAAAGCATACTTTGACAACTATTACCAACAATGCTCCGATGTCACATAAACACACATTCCCCTGGCGGTCCGAGGAAGCAACGACCGGCAGGACCACACGTTTCACACACACCGCAGTAAAAAACCACTCGGCGAAACGACAGTAATGGTAAAACTATATTTGTTTAAGATTTTTTTTTAATGTTTTCCATTTCAGATACACAACATACATTGTGTAATAGCTTCTATCGGGAATAGAAAGGTAGACCCTCATTCTCCACGCGCCCGGTCCTTATGCTCTCTCTCACAGTATGTCGAGCTCAAGCAGGTTACGGAATCAGACAAATCAAAACAGGGACACACAGGTGCAAGCCTGGCATTTTTTTGTTTTTTTAAGTCCAGCGTTGACGTTTGAATATGAATATTATTCGAGACGCCATCCGAATGTCTTTGTCGTGGTGGTCGTTGTTTCGTTTCGTGTTAACGGTGGCGGTAAATTAACGGTAGGTGAGTGTAAACACGTGTAGTGTGACTGTGCTTCCATATTGTGTTGGCCGCCCCAACGGCGTTCCCCTCTAAAGAATAGCCTACAACGTTTCTGTGGAAAAAAAAACGCAGAAAGTTTCGGCAACTCAAACTTATGCCTAAGAGTTGGAATATAAATAATGAGCGAAAGAGTGTAGCGAAAGAACCAAGGAGCTAGCTCCAGATTTAGATTAACTCCTTGTGTTGGTTGTACAACTTCCTCTTTTGATATTTTTATGAAAACTATTATGTAACACTGGTAGTCCTACTTGTATTCTTATGTATCTAATGTATCTTTGGATATTTAACAGAGGAAAAAAGATATCAATGAATTAATTACTGAAAGCTGCCTCCAGGCTCCAAATGTGTTATGCTTGCATTAGCCGTTAGCAAATGGAGGTTTTTGCGGTTAGCTTTCTTCTGTGAGTCGGTTGAACTGAAGTCAAAAGCATCCCTGTCGAAATTTGTGTTGCCGGGGAATTTAACCTTCACGAAACGAATGCTAATCAACCGTACCTAAAGTGCTAACATTGTCTAAACTTGCACCTGCTGTCGTAAAGAAAATAATATATTTGGCCAATCACTCAAACTCAAACGATAAACATAATATTTACAAATTCTACTTTGTTCTCTTACACTTAAAAAATGTACAGTTAGTTTTTTGTGTGGCTTGGTATGTTCTCCCCTCCCTTGCGTCCTTGCCGGAGGGTGTATTGTATACTGTGAGTCACGTCATGTCAGAAACGTTCCGTAGTTTTCTTTTTTTATAATGCATCTTCCATGCATTGTCAGACCGCTGTGAGGAGCCATTCTCCTCACCCGTGATTCAGGGTGAGGGTTCGCTCCGCACTCCTTTAAAGTTCCTCCAGGTTCTCCCTCGTCTCAAGAGTGTCTCCCGCACGTCCAGAGCGCTTCAGACCGTCTCCGTTGTAATTTGTGCGAAGGGGAAACCGTTCCCGCCTGTTGAACTCGGACTCCGTATGGTTTCCACCGCCCGTCCCCGGCACAACGAAACAGGGAGGAAAGGGTCTCTCCGCGGAGGTAATGTCACCCAAAGACATAAAACCTTATTAAAGGAGGATAAAATTCTATTCAGTTTTAACATATAGACTATTTATGTAAAGTATTCTTTTTTTTGTACAACTAAAAAAGTGCTATTTTCAGGTGATACCGAGAGACAAAGACTGTGCAAAACTCACAGTTACGAAGAAAAAGAGGAACGGAAAAAACGGACAAGGAAGAAGTCTTTCACGGAGCGCGGTCGTCGGAGGCCAGGGGATGAAAATGAAAATGTTCCGTTTGTTCTGATCCAAGTTCTCCACCATCTCCTCCTTCGCCTTCTAACACCCTTAAAGTACCACAAAGTGCATCTCATACAGAGGAAGAAAACAAAGCTATATCCAGACTAAACCAATCAGGGAGGCGGGGGGGGTGGGGGGCAACAAGGCAAAGCATAAAAAAAAAGAACCAAATTTAAAAATCAATCCAAAAATCAAATCGAATGCAAAAATACAACTCCTCTATCCAAGCGCTTTAGAAAAAATAACATGCAAACATCTCCGAGAGCAAACTAGTTAATAAATCCTATTTTTCTCTTTGTCTTTTTTCTCCTGTGTACAAGGATATATAGAATCTGATTCCCTTGAACGAGAGGCCGCCCAGTGCAGCCTGAGAGTCCTAGAAGAAGAGAGCGTGTTGGCACTTCTCATGATGGTAAATCCTCCGTTGTGTACGCGTGGTGGAGCCCCCTGGTGTCCAGAGACCTCCCAGAGATCTCTTCATCACAGTACTTGGCAACAAGAATGCTGGTAAAAAGGTTTAAGATTTCAGAATATCACTTTTTCTTTTTTCTTGTTTGTTTTTTTTTCTTCTCATTCATACTCTTACAATTTATCAATAATACATAATTTACATTTGTTGTGTTCTTGTATAAAAGACTCCCAGGTAAAACGGGAGTCTAGGAGAGAGTGAGCTTGTTGGGAGGAGAGGTGGTGGTGTTGGAGGTGGTAGGGTTGGGATCTGATTGGAGGTGGTGTTGGGGGTGGTGGTGGTGGTGGTGTTGGGGGTGGTGGTGGTGTTGAGGGTGGTGGTGGTGGTGGTGTTGATGGTGGTGGTGGTAGGAGTGATGGGGGTAGGGGTGGGGGTCGTTGGTGTTTTGGGCGGAAGGGGGAAATGGCGGGAATGAGACTGGAATTCAAAATGGACGAAAGCGCGTAGAAAAATGTTGACATGGGATGTGAAGACAGAAACGGAGAGAGAGAGAGAGAGAGAGAGAGAGAGAGAGAGAGAGAGAGAGAGAGAGAGAGAGAGAGAGAGAGAGTGATAGAACGACACACAGAGAAAGCGTTGGTATACAAACGGAGCACTTCCCCTGTCGCTCACTGATGACGTCATCAGCACAGGCCGAACACGGCGGCTAGGACCCAATCTGGAGCAGTTCCAACATGGCCGCCACAGGGAGGCGTGGCTTAGGCCATCACCCCTCATGGGAAAGGAACAATATTCAAAATAGCCCACTAGTTCACACTTCGATTCCAAAAACAAGTCCGTTTTTTTATATATGTATATATATATATATATATATAGAAATAATACAAACATTATTGGAAAACATATATATTTTTAAATACATTCAGGTTTTTTTTTTTTTATACTGACAGTCCTTTTTATCTGAAGCCTACTCAATACATCTCAGAGCACAGAAACATCTCAAGCTATTAAATTACAATTATAACAAGCAATAACATAAAACCATCCGTAGCGCACGGGCCGGTCCACCAGCCAGTGATAAACGTCCTTCCAGATTGGGTCCAAAAAGCTGCGATTTGTAAAAGAAAAGAGAAAAAAGAGAAAAACAGAAACAAGCGAATCAAACCTGTGGAAACAAACGCGGCTCCTCACTGGAGGGAAAGCTCTGCTCATGAGGGACGGATTCTACCGGCGGCCGTTGC
>NW_028177374.1:0-5000 GCF_964030765.1 Micromesistius poutassou | reverse complement strand
TGGAGCTGAACTTGGTCCAGATCACCTCCTCGAAGCGGTTGGGCTTGGTGTGGATGAACTTGGTGTCCTGGGGCACGGGCAGGTTGGGGTCTCTGAAGGGGGAGGGGAGGGGGGGAGGGGGGGGGGTGGGCGGGGAGACAGCGTCACACACTCAGACCCCCAGAGCCAGAGGAGGGCCCCAGTGGAGGATGGGGAGGCACACCCTCAGCATCAACACACACAGAGCCGAGACACACTCATGGTGCTGTCCATTTGTATGGTACGCCGGTACGTCCTTGTCGTGAGGTGTAAATCTAAGCTTTTTTGCGGCATTTCACGGAGGAACGCCCCCTTTTGGTCGGTCCCACTCGCTATTCTGAAAGTAGAGCGAGTTCAGTGAGGCCGACTGTAGGACTCGACAACAAAAATGGCTGTGCCCGTAAAGTGAATTATTATCTTTGTGTTTGTATCACGTTGGTCATTTTAATGTTGATTTTAAATTCTCGTATTTTAAATGCTCGTACATTGCTAGTTTATTCCGGTCACAAATTTATGCATTGCACGGTCTTGCTGTGGGTGCAATACAATGTAAAGTTGTGTTGTTTGTTTTCGAGCTGGTTTGCTTAAGAGGCTAATGTAGCTAACAGTAACAATGACTAGCCAATGACAAACGGGAACGCTATAAGTGCTGCAAGCTAGGAAATGACGTCACGTTCTCGCTAGCAGGTCGGACGTACCGGCGTACCGTACAAACGGATAGCACCATCAGCATCAACACACACTTACACACAGAGCCCCAGGGCAGGACGGGTCCCTCGGGGGGGGGAGACACACACACCACATCAACACACTTACTCTTAAAAGGACACCCGGCCTCAAGATCCACCCACTCTCACTCCCACTCCCACTCCCACTCCCACTCCCACTCTCACTCTCACTCTCACTCTCACTCTCACTCTCACTCTCACTCCCACTCCCACTCTCACTCTCACTCCCACTCTCTGCTACTTGTAGCGTCTACTTGTAGCTGTTACTTGTAGCTGTTACTTGTAGCTGTTACTTGTAGCTACTACTTGTAGCTACTACGGCATCTATTCTACGCTCTGCTTCTGTCAGCCTCACTTCACCACTCTGGATGAGCTGATGCCAAGCAACGATGTTAACATCGCTCTTACTTTAACTACGCATAAAGGTTAACACAGTTCTATTATTAAATCAACTCCTGAAAACATAAACGCAGATATTTAGAAGCAGTATTGCCGCCATATGCTGCTTTTGTTGATTAGTGAAAGTCTTAATGTGTCTTAATATTCAACCTCACATAACTTTCAGCTGGAATCAGCGGTTGGAGTCTTCGTATAGATATTAAATAATAGCATTTGTACTTTCGCCCATGAAGGAATTATAGGCAGCCAAAAGTATATATTCTTGTTTTTATATATTGTATATATTTACTGACAAGCTGAGCAACGTAACACACATTCGGTGAGGCACACATATATGACAACACTTGTGTGTGTCTCCTCTTCATCATACTCCCCGACCATCCCCTTTCTCTACTCTCCTCCTCCCCCTCCCCCTCTCCCCCCCTCCTCCTCCTCCCCCTCCTCCCCCAGGACCCCCAGGCCCCCCCTCCCCCCCCCCCCACCACCACCACCGTCCTCACCCGGTCTTGGCGAAGTTGGTCCAGTAGGTCATGACCACGGCGCTGAGCATCACGTCGTTCTTGGAGAAGTTGCAGGGGAACAGGTCGGTGGCGCCCAGCATGGGCACGCCAAACACGTACGGCAGCTCGTCGCCGTGCGCCGCGTCGGCCCACTCGGGCCGCGCCTCCGTCTGGCAGTGGTGGTGGAAGGTGTAGAAGTAGACGGGCGACTGGAACTCGGCGTGCAGCTTGGCCGTGGCCACCGCCGGCGCCACCCACTGGTGGTCGGTGAACAGCGCCAGCAGCGTCTTGCGCCGCATGTCGCTGTTGTCCCGGTCCGCCCAGTCCGTGTACATGAACTTGATGGTCTCCCGCAGGATGTCCTTACCTGTGAGAGGGGGGAGACGGGGGGGGGGGAGGAGGGGAGGAGGGGGGAGGGGGAGGGAGGGGGAGGGGGGAGGAGGAGGAGGGAGGGGGGAGGAGGGAGGGAGAGGGGAGGACAGGGGGATGAAGAGGAGGAGGAGGAGGGAGGAGGAGGAGGGAGGGGGGAGAGGGAGAGGAGGGGGGAGAGGGAGGAGGAGGGGGAGGGGGGAGGAGGAGTGGGGGAGGGAAAGGAGGAGGAGGAGAGAAGGAGCAGGAGAGGAGGGGGGAGGGACGATGAGGAGGAGGAGAGGGGGGAGGGGAGGAAGAGGAGGAGGAGGGGAGGGAGGAGGAGGAAGATGGAGGGGTGGAGGAGGTGAATAAAGCAGATCATTCACACGTTGTTTTGACTGGTCGTGTATCAGCAGAGTTCACGTTAGCGATGGTACTCATCCTGATTCATAACTACTTTAGTCTAAACTAACACCGATCCTCTAAGAGCAGCAGTGGCTCCTAGGGGCCCGGGGGTCAGGGGTCAACCCCCCCCGCGGACGTGCCTGCTTCGGGGTATCTGTACAGGTTGTCCACGAAGTTGGAGATGGTGTAGTCGAAGGAGGCGGCCGAGATGCCGTCCTCGCCCTCGCTGTCGTCCACGAACTTCAGGCCCTCGCCCTGGTTCACCCCCAGCAGGATGTCGTAGTTCAGGAACTCCCCCTGGTGGAGCGGAGGCCACACCGCACGTACACACACACACACACAGCAGGTACACACGCACACACATAGACACCGCACGTACACACACATACAGACATAGACATAGACATAGACATCACACGTACACACATACACACAGCACGTACACACACACACACACACACACACACACACACACACACACACACACACACGCACTCAAAATTAACACTGGCCCGTGACTTCACGGCATATTCATCCATCCATTAGATCAACGGTGGCTGAATTAATACATTTCAAAATGAATGAATTGTTGGATAGTTAGATATGGATTGATCAATGGAAGGATGAATAAATGAATAGATACATGGATTAAAAAGTGGTTGGATGGATGGATGAATTGATGAATGAACGAATGGATATATGTATTGATTAATTCATGGATTAATAAATGATGGGATGGATGGATGAATAGATAGATGGATTAACTCATTGTTTAAGGATTAATTAAAGGTTGGCTGCAGGATTGGGAGGGTTTGGAGGGATGGGTCAATTAGTGGATGAATGGTAGGCATGGTGAACGGGGGGGGACTAAATGAACAAGTGAACGGCGGTACGGCCTCCTGAGGGGCGACTACGCGAACGAGCGAACGGCGGGACGGCGTGATGGAGGCGCGACAGAATGAGCGAGTGAACGGCGGACACCCCCCCCCCCCCCCTCACCTGCTGCATGAGGATCTCGGGGTCGTCGGGGACCACGTCGCCGTCCACCACGGGGCCGAAGGCGATGTGGTAGCGGGCGGGCTGGATGTCCTGGTCCACCAGCTCCCGGAAGCTCTTCCTCCTCAGGCACTCCACCAGGTCCGCCATCTCCCCCAGGTTGCAGCCCACCTTGCGGGCCAGGATCTTGGTGTACATGATGGGCCGGTAGTTCACCGACCAGCTGGAGATGGCCGAGCCGCTCTGGGCGATGGCTCTCTGGAACAGACCTGCGGAACCGAGAAGGAACGTTATCTACTGGTTCAGTTCCCAGTAGAACGTTATCTACTGGTTCAGTTCCCAGTAGAACGTTATCTACTGGTTTAGACCAGTAGATAACCTCACTCCACCTCACTCCACCATAGACGTCTCCAGGGTCTGTTAAGCTCATATGTATACTCTGTTATCATCTTGTGATAACGCTGAATAAGCTATGAATTATTAGATGTTTAGCTATGAAAGCCTAGATGTTATCTACTGTTCCAGTCCTCACCTTCGCTCAGTGTGTGTGTGTAACTTAGACCTGCAGACACTGAAGTGATCTACTGGTGACCGTTTAGTCCTTCACCTTCAGGTCAAGGTCAAAGTGTTTATTTTTCCAATGTACAGAACACACAGGGTCGTTCTGGGCAAGGACATTCTTAGGACAAAACAAGCGACAACAACAAAGTCAGTTAAGTGAGTAGGTCGGTCTCTGAATGTTGCCGACGCAGAGATGAACGTTATCTGCTGGTTACCGTTCAGTCCGAGATGGAGGCTCTCTACTGGATCGCTCAGTTCTCACCTTCACTCAGGTTATAAATGTAACTCAAGTACGGCTGGGCCATAATTCAATCTTATTTATCTAATTTCCGTGGTGTATCGTCATGAGATACCCAGTTTTATCCTCTAATTTCATTATGCTGAGAAGATATTCCCTTAAAATGATTAAAATGAGGTTGGAAACTTCAGCGAGAAGGGAAAAATAAATTGTTTTAGCACAATGTCAAATTTATGGATGTCGTGTAAAGTCCCCTGTGATCATGGTGATAATACGTTTTTCCTAATCGCCCGGCCATAGTCTAGAGCCAATTTGATCAGTACGGCCCTTCATCAGAGGAGCCCTCCCCAAGGGCCTCACCGGCCCACAGACAGCCCTAACCCTCAGACCTCTGGAGGAAGGGAACGAGGAGGAGGGGAGGAACCAGGAGGAGGAACCAGGAGGAGGAACCAGGAGGAGGAACCAGAAGGAGCTCAGAGGAGGAACCAGGAGGAGGAACCATGAGGAGGAACCATGAGGAGGAACCATGAGGAGGAACCATGAGGAGGAACCAGGAGGAGCTCAGAGGAGGAACCATGAGGAGGAACCATGAGGAGGAACCATGAGGAGGAACCAGGAGGAGCTCAGAGGAGGAACCATGAGGAGGAACCATGAGGAGGAACCAGGAGGAGCTCAGAGGAGGAGCTCCTAGGAGACGCTCAGAGGAGGTCTCCTCCCTGCAGGGGGTCTGTAGGTGCTGAATGCGCTGCAGTCGTATGCCGTTTGCATGAACAAGTAGCGGTAGGGATATAGTCGATTACTAAT
>NW_028177375.1:0-55180 GCF_964030765.1 Micromesistius poutassou | reverse complement strand
AATGAATGGAGGGAGGGAGAGGGAGAGAGGGAGGGGGAAGGGGGAGAGATGAAGGTAGGGAGGGAGGGAGGGTGAGAGAGAGAGAGAGAGAGAGGGGGTGGGAGGGAGAGAGAGAGAGAGAGAGAGAGAGAGAGAGAGAGAGAGAGAGAGGGAGAGGAGAGCAGGTTTGATTCCAGTGGTCTCGTCTCGTGGTTCTCACCAGACCAAACTGGGGCTGGGGGAGGCGGCACACCTGCTGCTCGTTGACCAATCAGGTTGAACCAGCCTCACGAACGCATCACTCTGACCCACAGTGTGAGTGTGTGAGTGAGAGGGGGAGAGAGGGGGAGGGAAGGAAGGGAGGGAGGAAGGAAGGAAGGAAGGGAGGAAGGAGAGAGTGAGGGGGGCGAGAGGGAGGGAAAGAGGGAGGGAGGGGGAGAGAGCGATTAAATGGGGGAGAGAAAGGGAGAAAAGGGGGGAGAAAATGGAGAAAGGGGAGAGAAAAAGGGAGACTAAATGAAAATGGAGAGAAAGGGGGAGAGAGAGAGAGACTCTCTCACCTGTCCCTGAGTCAGTCTGATTGGACGCTGGGGCTGGGGGAGGCTGCACACCTGCTGCTCGTTGACCAATCAGTGGTCAGCAGGTTAACGGACGCTCACTCTGAGCCACAGTGTCGTCGTCCAATCACAGGGAGAGGGTCGGGCTCACAGAGGGAACGTTGCGTCGGGAATCGAACCCGGAACCTCTGAGACACCGCAGACACTACAATGTCCCGCCCCCACTTATGACCGGAGACTACACTCTCTCCCCTTCTCTCCCTCTCTCCCGAGGGAGGGAGGGAGAGAGAGAGGGAGGGAGAGAGAGAGAGGGAGGGGGAGGGGGAGAGAGAGGGAGGGAGGGGGGGAGGGAGGGAGAGAGGGAGGGGGAGACACAGAGACACTAACCCCACTGTGGCTCAGAGTGAGCGTCCGTTAACCTGCTGACCACTGATTTGTCAACGAGCAGCAGGTGTTCCACCTCCCCCAGCCCCAGCGTCCAATCAGCCTCAGACCAGGTGTGCAGCCTCAGCTCAGTCACTCAGTCGTCCCGATTGGGTCTCATGAGAACCGTGAGACTCAATCGAAGGACGGCTGACCTCTGAACCCGACATCCTAAACAACGACCTGAACAGTGAGCAGCAGCACCAGACCGGCCTCTGTCTTAAGCCTCGCCGCCGCGCGTTGGGGTTAGCCTCGCCGCGCGGTGGCTAGCGGCCGTGTTTGGGTTAGCCTCGGCGCGCGGTGGCTAGCGGCCGTGTTTGGGTTAGCCTCGGCGCGCGGTGGCTAGCGGCCGTGTTTGGGTTAGCCTCGGCGCGCGGTGGCTAGCGGCCGTGTTTGGGTTAGCCTCGCGGCGCGGTGGCTAGCGGCCGTGTTTGGGTTAGCCTCGCGGCGCGGTGGCTAGCGGCCGTGTTTGGGTTAGCCTCACGGCGCGGTGGTTAGCGCCCGTGTTCGGGTTAGCCTCGCGGCGCGGTGGCTAGCGGCCGTGTTTGGGTTAGCTTTGTGGTAGCTAGCGGACGTGTTTGGGATAGCCTCATTGGCGCGGTGGCTAGCGGACGTGTTTGGGTTAGCCTCGCGGCGCGGTGGCAAGCGGCCGTGTTTGGGTTAGCCTCGCGGCGCGGTGGCTAGCGGCCGTGTTTGGGTTAGCCTCGCCGCGCGGTGGCTAGCGGCCGTGGTTTGGTTAGCCTCGCCGCGCGGTGGCTAGCGGCCGTGTTTGGGTTAGCCTCGCCGCGCGGTGGATAGCGGCCGTGGTTGGGTTAGCCTCGCCGCGCGGTGGTTAGCGGCCGTGTTTGGGTTAGCTTTGCGATGCAGTGGCTAACAGCCGTGTTTGGGTTAGCTTCGCTGCGCGGTGGCTAGCGGCCGTGTTTGGGTTAGCTTTGTGGTAGCTAGCGGACGTGTTTGGGTTAGCCTCATTGGCGCGGTGGCTAGCGGACGTGTTTGGGTTAGCCTCGGCGCGCGGTGGCTAGCGGCCGTGTTTGGGTTAGCCTCGGCGCGCGGTGGCTAGCGGCCGTGTTTGGGTTAGCCTCGCGGCGCGGTGGCTAGCGGCCGTGTTTGGGTTAGCCTCGCGGCGCGGTGGCTAGCGGCCGTGTTTGGGTTAGCCTCACGGCGCGGTGGTTAGCGCCCGTGTTCGGGTTAGCCTCGCGGCGCGGTGGCTAGCGGCCGTGTTTGGGTTAGCTTTGTGGTAGCTAGCGGACGTGTTTGGGATAGCCTCATTGGCGCGGTGGCTAGCGGACGTGTTTGGGTTAGCCTCGCGGCGCGGTGGCAAGCGGCCGTGTTTGGGTTAGCCTCGCGGCGCGGTGGCTAGCGGCCGTGTTTGGGTTAGCCTCGCCGCGCGGTGGCTAGCGGCCGTGGTTGGGTTAGCCTCGCCACGCGGTGGCTAGCGGCCGTGGTTGGGTTAGCTTTGCGATGCAGTGGCTAACAGCCGTGTTTGGGTTAGCTTCGCTGCGCGGTGGCTAGCGGCCGTGTTTGGGTTATCCTCGTGGTGGCTAGCAGCCATGTTCAAGTTAGCCTCACGGCGCGGTGGCTAGCGGCCGTGTTTGGGTTAGCTTTGTGGTAGCTAGCGGACGTGTTTGGGTTAGCCTCATTGGCGCGGTGGCTAGCGGATGTGTTTGGGTTAGCCTCGCGGCGCGAAGGCAAGCGGCCGTGTTTGGGTTAGCCTCGCGGCGCGGTGGGTAGCGGCCGTGTTTGGGTTAGCTTTGCGAGGCGGTGGCTAACAGCCGTGTTTGGGTTAGCTTCGCTGCGCGGTGGCTAGCGGCCGTGTTTGGGTTAGCCCCACGGCGCTGTGGCTAGCGACCGTGTTTGGGTTAGCTTTGCGATGAGGTGGCTAACAGCCGTGTTTGGGTTAGCTTCGCTGCGCGGTGGCTAGCGGCCGTGTTTGTGTTAGCCCCACGGCGCGGTGGCTAGCGACCGTGTTTGGGTTAGCCTCGCGGCGCGGTGGCTAGTGGCCGTATTTGGGTTAGCCTCGCGGTGGGGTGGCTAGCAGCCGTGTTTGGGTTAGCTTCGCTGCGCGGTGGCTAGCGGCCGTGTTTGGGTTATCCTCGTGGTGGCTAGCAGCCGTGTCTGGGTTAGCCTTGCGGTGGTTAGCGGCCGTGTTTGGGTTAGCCTCACGGCGCGGTGGTTAGCGGCCGTGTTCGGGTTAGCTTTGCGATGCGGTGGCTAACAGCCGTGTTTGGGTTAGCTTCGCTGCGCAGTGGCTAGCGGCCGTGTTTGGGTTATCCTCGTGTTGGCTAGCAGCCGTGTCTGGGTTAGCCTTGCGGTGGCTAGCGGCTGTTTTTGGGTTAGCCTTGCAACACGATGGCTAGCAGCCGTGTTCAAGTTAGCCTCACGGCGCGGTGGCTAGCGGCCGTGTTTGGGTTAGCCTCACGGCGCGGTGGCTAGCGGCCGTGTTTGAGTTAGCCTTGCGGCGTGGTGGCTAGCGGCCGTGTTTGGGTTAGCCTCGTGGTGGCTAGCGGACGTGTTTGGGTTAGCCTCACGGTGGCTAGTGGCCGTGTTTGGGTTAGCCTTGCGGCGCGGTGGCAAGTGGCCGTGTTTGGGTTAGCCTCGCGGTGGCTAGCGGTCGTGTTTGGGTTAGCCTCGCGGCGCGGTGGCTAGCAGCCATGTTTGAGTTAGCCTTGCGGCGTGGTGGCTAGCGGCCGTGTTTGGGTTAGCTTCGCTGCGCGGTGGCTAGCGGCCGTGTTTGTGTTAGCCCCACGGCGCGGTGGCTAGCGACCGTGTTTGGGTTAGCCTTGCGGCGCGGTGGCTAGTGGCCATATTTGGGTTAGCCTCGCGGCGTGGTGGCTGGCGCCCGTGTTTGGGTTAGCCTCACTGTGGCTTGTAGCCGTGTTTGTGTTAGCCTCACGGCGCAGTGGCTAGCGACCGTGTTTGGGTTAGCCTCGCGGCGCGGTGGCTAGCAGCCGTGTTTGGGTTAGCATCACGGTGGCTAGCGGCCGTGTTTGGGTTAGCATCACGGTGGCTAACCCAAAGTATGGAACCGTGTTTGTGTAACAAACCCAGCAGCTAGATTTGGTGGTCCAGTCTCTTATCGATATATATTGAACATGTTTTATTTTGATATTGATCAAAAATCGATCACAATACAATAATTTATTGTATTGCCCAGGCCTACTACAGACACAGAAACGGCACGTTTGTGGAGAGCTCATTGTGGGACTGGCTCTTCAAATACTGCATTAGGGGCCACTAACACCGATATAAAAGCACCCATAAAGTAGCATGAGACCTTTAGTGCCCCACTTGTGCTTCACTCAAAAAGAGTAGAACAGTGTAATATGACTACATGATTAATATGACTGCATGATTAATATGACTACATGATTAATATGACTGCATGATTAATATGACTACATGATTAATATGGCTGCATGATTAATATGACTACATGTCTAATATGACTACATGTTTAATGACTACATGTTTAATATGACTACATGATTAATATGACTACATGATTAATATGACTACATGATTAATATGGCTGCATGATTAATATGACTACATGTCTAATATGACTACATGTTTAATGACTACATGTTTAATATGACTACATGATTAATATGACTACATGTCTAATATGACTACATGTTTAATGACTACATGTCTAATATGACTACATGTTAATATGACTACATGATTAATATGACTACATGTTTAATATGACTACTTGATTAATATGACTACATGATTAATATGACTACATGATTAATGACCATGTCTAATATGACTACATGTTTAATGACTACATGTCTAATATGACTACATGATTAATATGACTACATGTTAATATGACTACATGATTAATATGACTACATGATTAATATGACTGCATGATTAATATGACTACATGTCTAATGACTACATGTCTAATATGACTGCATGATTAATATGACTACATGTCTAATGACTACATGTTTAATATGACTACATGATTAATATGACTACATGTCTAATGACTACATGATTAATATGACTACATGTTTAATATGGCTGCATGTTTAATATGACTACATGATTAATATGGCTACATGTTAATATGACTACATGATTAATATGACTACATGTCTAATATGACTACACGTTTAATGACTGCATGATTAATATGACTACATGATTAATATGACTAACTACACGTTTAATGACTGCATGATTAATATGACTACATGATTAATATGACTACATGATTAATATGACTACATGTTAATATGACTACATGTTAATATGACTACATGATTAATATGACTAACTACACGTTTAATGACTGCATGATTAATATGACTACATGTCTAATATGACTACATGATTAATATGACTACATGTCTAATATGACTACATGATTAATATGACTACATGTTTAATATGACTACATGATTAATGACTACATGTTAATATGACTACATGTTAATATGACTACATGATTAATATGACTACATGTTTAATATGACTACATGTTAATATGACTACATGTTAATATGACTACATGATTAATATGACTACATGTTAATATGACTACATGATTAATATGACATGATTAATATGACTACATGTTTAATATGACTACATGTTAATATGACTACATGATTAATATGACTACTTGATTAATATGACTACATGATTAATATGACTACATGTTTAATATGACTACATGATTAATATGACTACATGTTTAATATGACTACATGATTAATATGACTACATGTTTAATATGACTACATTTCTAATATGACTACATGATTAATATGACTACCTGTTAATATGACTACATGATTAATATGACTACATGTTAATATGACTACATGTCTAATATGACTACATGATTAATATGACTACATGTCTAATATGACTACATGATTAATATGACTACCTGTTAATATGACTACATGTTTAATATGACTACATGATTAATATGACTACATGATTAATATGACTACATGTCTAATATGACTACATGTCTAATATGACTACATGATTAATACGACTACATGATTAATATGACTACATGATTAATACGACTACATGTTAATATGACTACATGTTAATATGTGTGATGTCAAGAGAAAGCGCATTTTGGTTACAAAAAGCTGAGCTGAAAGAAGGGAAGATGCAGCGAACGGACGCGTTGTGTGTCCGTGTGTCTCTGCCCATCTACAACAGTGATACGGTACGAGTTTGTCCTCAAACGACGGACTGAACAGTATTTGTACAACTGCACTTCAACAAAATAGGCCGTGGATTATGAAATCATTTGTAACAGCCCGACAGCTCGAACCACGTCCGCCCGTCTGTGTGAACAAAGGGTCACCGGTGATGTGTCGAGCTCTACCTTCACACGGGGCTCGTTTGAACCGCGAACCAGGCGGGAGAAAGTGAACCTAGTCGTGAAGGGGACGCTACAAAGTACAGAGTAGTGCGACGGGAGTCGGCGAGAGAAACACACATTCCCTTGAACTGCTCTCTAGTCTGAACCCAACATGAATTAAACAAACCCGACACGACCAGCGGGGGACGTTAGGGGGAACCAAACACATAACCAACACGGAGCGTTCAGAGCGGAGGGCGGACTGGTTCAGACCGCGGTGGGAACCAGCAGAGGTCCGCTGGGAGCTCACCCCCGACTCGCTCGTCCGTCCTCACTGGGTCGCGGCGTCGGCCGCCTGGAATGCACGGACTCGATTGGCTGAGGGGCATCACGTGGGAGGGCTTAACGCGCATGCCGATTGGTCGGTGCGTTTCCCGACCGTCACCGTAAAGACGGGAGAAGCTGCGGGCGGTTCAGAGAGACGCGCCCCGGCAGGGTTCACATCATAACCCGCTGTAGGTCCGGGTCCGTACGGGGTCACACCGCGGGGAGAGAGGCGCTGAGGTTGTGTTGTTTTACTCACCTTGTTGCTGTCGGTCAGACTGTGTGTGTCCCAAAACGTGTTGTGTTGTTCTCCTGAGGGAGAGAACTGCTTCCTCCTCGTCGGGTTTCTGTGATCCTTAAGTTTCGTTTTCCTGAACAACAACACGTCCTCTCCTGGCCCCGCCCCCACGGACACACACACACACACACACACACACACACACACACACACACACACACACACACACACACACACACGGTCTGTGTGTGTGTGTGTGTGTGTGTGTGTGTGCCAACAAGACAGTTTATATTACCACAAACACTCCAGTATTGCTATAGATATCTTTTTTTTATTCTCTTTTTTATTCTCATTTTCATTTAAACAATTTTCATTCAAATACAACATCGGCGCTGTGTAACTATTTGACCTTTGACCCCTAGGACCTGGGTCTAGAATCATCAGGGGTTGACCTTTGACCTCTACGACCTCTGGGACTAGATTCATCAGGGACTGACCGTTGACCCCTGACCCCTCTCTCTCTCTCTCTCTCTCTCTCTCTCAGTAAGTGCTTTGATTCAACCTACAGTCAGTGCATTCAACGATGAAGATGTACACCAAAAGTGCAAGAATCCTTCAAATACATATTTTAAAAAATCATGAAATAACTAAGGCGTCTCTCTCTCTCTCCCCATCTCCCGTCCCTCTCTCTTTCTGTCTCCATCCCTCTCTCTCTCCCCTTCTCTCTCTCCCCGTTTCTCTCTCTCTCTCTCCCCGTCTCTCTCTCCCCGTCTCTCTCTATCTCTCCCCGTCTCTCTCTCCCCGTCTCTCTCTCCCCGTCTCTCTCTCTCTCTCTCTCTCTCCCTGTCTCTCTCTCTCTCCCCGTCTCTCTCCTCCCCCGTCTCCCTCTCCCCCCCGTCTCCCTGTGATTGGACGACACTGTGGCTCAGAGTGAGCGTCCGTTAACCTGCTGACCACTGATTGGTCAACGAGCAACAGGTGTGCAGCCTCCCCCAGCCCCAGGTTGGTTTTCAAGTCTCGTGAGAACCCTTCCTCTCTCTCTCTCTCTCTCTCTCTCTCTCTCTCTCTCTCTCTCTCTCTCTCTCTCTCTCTCTCTCTCTCTCTCTCTCTCTCTCCCCCTCTCTCTCTCCCTCCGTCCTTTAAGAAGCGGCCTGTGAAGCCCTTCAGATCTGTGGTCGAGGGCGTTCTAAACTGATTGACCTGATGGGGATGTGGTGTTTCAAGGCTGCTCGGACGGCCGTGGAGCTTCCCCCACAGAGCCGTCCCGCCAAATACAGACGTGTTGCCCTGGCTGAGAACATATTGTCAAATACATTCTAGAATTATTAATTCTATGTAATAATAATTTTAATTCTGATGACATGGAAGAAAACACAAGACTACGCACAGGCACACAGGCACACACAGACCACAGATAAGAAGACTCAGGGTGTCGCGTCCTGTAGCTGGAGACGCAGCGGTGCAAAGGAGGAAATGAAGATTGGAAGAAAAAAAAGTTGGTTCATTACTATATAAGACTTATAATAAATAAAAGGGTCCTCAACAGCTTGATTACTTATTATCCTTTGTTCCAATAACTATTTGAGTCTTATTATAAAGGGTAATGGTGATAGTTTGATGATATTCTCTTGCAAAACCAAATAGCTTATTGAATAGATCTAGTTCAGATGATCTGGTTCTGTGAGCCATACAGCAGAGCCATACAGCCAAACACAGACATGTTGCCCTGGCTTGTGAATATTTTACTTTAAATAAAATGAGTACGGACTGAACTGAGAATAATGTTGGTCTGCAAGACCAAGTCCATCACAGCTTGCACGACACACACACACACGCACACCACGTACACACACACACACACACACACACACACACACACCACATACACACACACACACACACACACACACACACACACACACACACACACACACACACACACACACACACACACACACACACACACGCCTGTGATTGGTCACAGGTGTGCAGCCCCCCCCAGCCCCAGAGTCTAATCAGTGTGACTGGGGCCAGGTGAGGCTGCTTCAACCATCCACCACACACACACACGCTCCACTATGTCTTTTAACGTGATGGGAAATCCACCATAATGTTCGCTATGTTTTTGAGTGTTTGAATAAACAGCAGCACAGAGTGCTGACAAAAAGGGGTTTTATTTGACCTAAATAAATACAAAAAAAGGTCGTGGAGAACCAATAAAAGAACGTTAAAGTATTATAAACATGAATGATCGAGGATCAACATAAAAGTGGTTTGCGTGGACGTTAATTCCCCGTGGGCAGAAGAGATAGGCTTCACAGAAATGATACGCATTAGAGTTAACATCAGCTACTGGAAAAACCCACGGTGCTTTTGGACCTCACACACACGCAAATGCAAATGCAAACGCACACACAAACATTTTGCAACACTGATGGTATCAGATTGCAAGCTGACGATTGGTCAGAATTCAAACCTGTGACGTGGTTTCTCCAGCTTAAATAGCGGAGCTGAACCCTTGAGAGCAGAAGCAGTGAGAGCTGTCAGAGAGGAACCATGGACACCATCGCTGAACCGGACCCTGGACCCTCTGAGGAACCTGAGGACATGTCTTTGAACCGGAGAGAGACCAGGAAGAGAAGATTTGGTAGGTGCCCTTTTTAGAGGATTCAAAATAACTAATCCAGTAAACAATGTTTTCATCTGCATGCATTCTAGATTCACGTTTAGCAAACGTTTTAATTCAGAGTGACCGACCTGATGAACCAGCGACCGTAGAGACAGATTTATTCTCCTAAATAACGACATGTGTGTGTTCTAGACAAAACCCTTTTTTTTTGTTACCTTACTTGACTTGTGACTACGCCCGTGAGTTACGGACTACTGATAGGCATCTCAAGTAGTTGTGTGTTTCATGATATATGTTCGTTATATACGTGGAACAGAGTGCAGAGTAACTTTAGGGAGCCGAACACAAGTGAATTTAACATAATTATATCAAGTTTGTCATTAATATGAACATATCTCAAACTATCCCACAATACATGTCCTCATATTGTCTGTGTGTGCCGTTGTGAAAGACCCTGGTGACACGCAGGCCACATGTGTGTATGTATGTATTTCTGTGTGTATTACTCTATAACTATGCGTGTGTATATATCAATAATGAGGGAATAATAACGTATACATATGCATGCTAGAGACCAGTACTTGTTGTGCTTAAGTGTGTTCTAAACTCAACCTGAGAGCCACAGTACCAGTCATCACTTACTGAGCTGTTCTCAGTAGAGGTCTTCAGGTGTTTCTTAAAGACGGGGGGGATTCTGCAGACCGTAGGGAGACTGTCTGGACTGTGAATGATGGCCACGCAGTATGAATATATGTATGAACATACTCTGTGTGTCCGTGTGTGTGCGCTTGAGTGCATCAGTGAGTCTGTGTGTCAAAAGGAGGACATCAGATAAGCGTTGAAGAAAAACATTTCGCAACACGTAATTAAGAAATAAAACATGTCATGTGTTTTTTCCAGCTGATGGAGCAAAGAAGAAGGCTAAGTTCAGAAGCAGTGAAGGCCATCAGAGAGTAACCATGGTCACCATCTCTGAACCGGACCCTGGACCCTCTGAGGAACCTGAGGACACGTCTTTGGACCGGGAGAAGAAGACCAGGAAGAGAAGATTTGGTAGGTGTCCTTTTTAGAGGATTTAAAAGAAATAATCCAGTAAACAATGTTTTCATCTCCATGCATTTTAGATTCACGTTTAGCAAACGTTTTAATTCAGAGTGACCGACCTGATGAACCAGCGACCGTAGAGACAGATTTATTCTCCTAAATAACGACATGTGTGTGTTCTAGACAAAACCCTTTTTTTTTGTTACCTTACTTGACTTGTGACTACGCCCGTGAGTTACGGACTACTGATAGGCATCTCAAGTAGTTGTGTGTTTCATGATATATGTTCGTTATATACGTGGAACAGAGTGCAGAGTAACTTTAGAGCCGAACACAAGTTTAGTATTTTCATTACCATGATGGTGGCCACGCAGTGTGAATATATGTATGAACATACTCTGTGTGTCCGTGTGTGTGCGCTTGAGTGCATCAGTGAGTCTGTGTGTCAAAAGGAGGACATCAGATAAGCGTTGAAGAAAAACATTTCGCAACACGTAATTGAGAATTAAAACACGTCATGTGTTTTTTTCCAGCTGACAGAGAAAAGATGGAGGCTAGGTTCAGAAGCAGTGAAGGCCATCAGAGAGTAACCATGGTCACCATGTCTGAACCGGACCCTGGACCCTCTGAGGAACCTGAGGACACGTCTTTGGACCGGAGGGAGACCAGGAAGAGAAGATTTGGTAGGTGCCCCTTTTTAGAGAATTTAAAAGAAATAATCCAGTCTGAAAAAATGATCCAAAATAAAATATGTTTTACTCCACATACATTTAAGATTGATGTTTCGAACACTTTTTTAGCCAAAGTGACCGTGTGTGTGTGTGTGTGTGTCCTACTCCTGAACAGTTCTATGGTTGCACATCGCTGTCGTTGTGAGCATCGGACTGCTGAGTATTCTCCTCATCTCCCTGCGCTTCAGTGAGTCTGAATCATATCATCCTGAATATAATTACAATACAGTTATGATCATATTAATGATTGTAATAATAGCAATGATAATGATAATTATTGTTTTTGTTAGAATTAGTGTTAATAATATGAATGATCTTACTACTATGTAACAGCAGGCCTGTCGGACAAGTTGCTCTGCACAGTTGGTCAACGCGCACGTGCCAAGCAGCCTGCAGCTCACACACACACACACACACACACATACACACACACACACACACACACACACACACACACACACACACACACACACACACACACACACACACACAGCAAACGCACACATACACCGCACGCACGCACACACACACACACACACACACACACACGTGCAAACGCACACATGCACCGCACACATGCACACGCACACACACACACACACATGCACGCACACACCACACACACACACACATGTGCACGAACACACACGTTACAAGACAAAGGCAGCACAGGACACCGCATACACACACACCGCACACACATGCACACACGCACGCACACACACACACACACACACACACACACCGCACACACATGCACACACGCACGCACACACACACACACACACACCGCACACACATGCACACACGCACGCACACACACACACACACACACACACCACCGCACACACACATGTGCACGAACACACACATTTCAAGACAAAGGCAGTGCAGGACACCGCATACACACACGCACGCACACACATGCACACGCACGCACACACATGCACGGGCATACACACACTGCACACACGCGGACGCAGACGTTGAAAGACAACGGCAAGATGGAGACCACAGCCCCGCCGTCGACACACTCTCCCAGCTGAGACCTCATGTCTATTGTAGACTACACCTTTTTGCAAAACTTTATTTATTTTTAAATAAAGTGTTGATGACGCTTCGGTCAGCATTTGCGTGTCATCGAGTGGCCCCCTAAATGATAATCAGCCTTTTGTTCCCTGAATGGTCAAAAAATATTTAAATGTTGGCACTGCTTTTAAGAGTCATTCGTGGTGAACGCTAAAAGAGAGGTCCTTTCATAACCCTAAAAGTACACATCATACAATAAACTTCAATAGGTGAGTTCACAGCTGCACAGGTGTATAGAAAATGATTATTGACAACAGTTAGCTGAACATTATGTGGTCCCGTCCTTCCACTCCCTGTTTTCTCACCCTGTTTAAACACAGAAATCAACTACATTTGTCCCAGTGTTTGTTATATGGGAAATTAAGCAATAAAATACTCTCTTTCTCCGGTAACACAGTCGTCGGCCACGCCTTTCTCCTTCGTCGTCTCTAACTCACGCTCCAATCCTTCATCAATCGATGCTTCGGATGTTGTGAATGCAACGGAATATATGATGCATCGTTGCAGCAACATTTAAGATGATCGCGATGAGTTCTGCCTCCGTGCTGTCCCGCCTCTTGCGAACTTAGACCCTACGTCATATCCCGCCCCTTGCAAGCCCACCCTCTTGATTCTACTGATGTCTGAACGACATTGTTGTCCGCATATAAAGCATCAAGTGTGAATCACCCTCAGGTCGAATCTCCTGATATACAAATGCGGCGACAATGGGGTGGACTTCAAATGATTATGCTTGCTTCATAGCGTAAGGAGAAAATGATTATGCTTGCTGCATTATGTAATAGGTGAACCAATATGTTATACGTTGTAACATTATAGGCAAAATGTTATTATATTATGCGCTCAGAAATGTGTTACATTATCGACCAGGGATTCCACGTTATAGCTCTGGGTTTAAGTCCACCTAGAGGTTGAGCGCAACGCGGACTAGTTAGAATAATAACAGTTATAATCATATTAATGATTGTAATAATAGCAATGATAATGATCATTATTGTTTTTGTTAGAATTTGTGTTAATATTATGAATGATTGTAACAATAGCAACGATAATGATATTGATAATTATAGTTATTGTTATTTTAATTGGTATTAATATTAATAATGTGTCATGTTCTCTTTCAGGGGGGATGGACTTTGTGTTTGGTTGGCTGTGGGTCCTGTGACGTTTATAGACAATGTCGTTCTGTTTTAGAGCTCATTCCTTCTGTACTCCTCTGTCCTGTCCTAGACACACCGTCACCTTGGAAGGAGGGGAGAGAGCGCTTACTGGATGAACTCGGTGAGGGTTTTATCCAAGTTATTACATCAATCGCATTATTAACATTTTTTTTCTTTTGTGATTTATGTTTGAACATCCCCTCTTCCTTATAACTTCACATTTTATATTGTCAGGCTAACAGAGCATAGACCGTGTTAAACTACCACCAAATAAATGTGGTCTACTAAAGACATTTTTCTATTGTCGTCTATTAGGGTCATGCTTCTATTGATGTCTATTAAGGTTGTGCTTCTATTGTGGTCTGTTAAGGTCAGGTCTCAGGGTTGTGTGTCAGTAATGAAGACGGTAAGATAAGCAGTTCTGTGTTTGTTAAGGATTTTCTTTTACATTCAACAGATGAATTGGCGCTTCAGGGCTGGATGTTTTACGACCAGAGTTTCTACCTTATGTCTACCACTAAGAAGAGCTGGAAGGCCAGTAGAGAAGACTGTCTGCGGAGAAATGCAGACCTGGTGGTTATCAACAGCAGAGAAGAACAGGTGTGTGTGTGTGTGTGTGTGGGGAGAGACATTGTGTGAGTGATTGAGAGAGAGAGAGAGAGAGAGAGAGAGAGAGAGAGAGAGAGAGAGAGAGAGAGAGAGAGAGAGAGAGAGAGAGAGAGAGAGAGAGAGAGAGAGAGAGAGAGAGAGAGAGAGAGAGAGAGAGAGAGAGAGAGAGAGAGAGAGAGTGTGTGAGAGAGAGAGAGATTGTGTGAGTGTGTGTGAGAGAGAGACATTGTGTGAGTGTGTGTGTATGTGTGTTCAGCTGTGTTGTCATGACAACAGATGCTATTACCTTTGCAAACAGGGGTTTCTCAGCAGAATGTTTGAGCGTTCCTGGATTGGACTGAGCAGTAGAGACACAAAGGGGACCTTCAAGTGGGTGGATGGTACCCCCATGACCTCTAGGTAAGGCTGATGACTCTGTTCAGCAGCATCTCTTCTCTGAGAGTGACAGAGTGACCTCACCTCAACACTGGGCTCCACTGTCTCCTCCTCGTGGTTCTCAGTTTGAGACGCGCTAAACCAGGCGATGACAGCGGAGCAGAAGTCTGTGTCGTAGCAGGGGAGGACGGCTGGTCCAGACAACCGTGTGACAGACTGCACCACTGGATCTGTGAGAAGGGCGTGGACCTGGATCAGCTGGAGGCTGGGCTGGACAAAGAGGGTCCGTAGACTTTGTTTGTGTTCATGAGTGGAGAACGGTTCCTCCTTTCTGTTCTCTGTGCCGTAGACACAGTAAATATACTCTTTATGAGTGGAAAGGTGGTTGGGTGTGTTTAGGTCTACTAAGGTCAGGTTTCTATTGTGGTCTACTAATGCCATGTTTCTATTGTGGTCTACTAATGACATGTCTCTATTGTGGTCTACTAAGACCATGTTTCTATTGTGGTCTACTAAGGTCAGGTTTCTATTGTGGTCTACTAAGGTCATGTTTCTATTGTGGTCTACTAATGCCATGTTTCTATTGTGGTCTACTAAGGTCATGTTTATTTTGTGGTCTACTAAGGTCATGTTTCTATTGTGGTCTACTAAGGTCATGTTTCTATTGTGGTCTACTAAGACCATGTTTCTACTGTGGGCTACTAAAGTCAGGTTTCTATTGTGGTCTACTGTGGACCTGTATTAGGAGAGAGTGAAGGGAGTGTCTGATGGTCCCTCCTCCTGGTTTCTTCAGGTTCAGTGATGCCCACGGAGGAGGAGGAGGCCCCCAGCATCACAAAGTTCCACTCCACTACCCAGGTGTTGCCCGTGGGCCAAACGGCCCGCTACACCTGCGATGCCAGCGGCACGCCGGAGCCCACCGTCGAGTGGCTCCACAACGGCAGGCCCCTGGAGAGGAACGGCACAGACGACCAATCAGAGGCCTGGGTGGAGAGGGGGTTCCTCTTCGTCAGAGGGGTGAGGTCTGGCGTGAACATGGTCTGCTGCGTGGCGAGCAACAGCGCTGGCACGGCCAATCACACCGCTGAGCTGCTTGTCTTTGGTAAGATCTGGATCCAAGGAGAGACGTTTGTTGTTGATGTATTTAGAACGTTGTTGTTGAGGTGTGTATATATTTAAGCAATAGATCACGACAGGCTGTGTCGTTCATTATACCACAGTGAAGGGGGTTGCCGTCCCTCCGCTGCGCGTCGGGACGGACAACGCCCCTTAACTGTGGTATAATGACCGTATACCACTGACTGAAGTGATCTATTGCTTTTATAAAACGGTTACGCAAGTATGGCGAAATGAAAGTCATAGACACCCTCAATTTTGAAAAAGCTAGAAAGTCGGAAAAGCATTTTTTTTAACGAATACAAAAAAGTAGTCCCTCCTGGCTGCCGGCAAAGTGTACGGCGGTTGCTATGCAACACACTGTAGCGTCCTTCAGAGAGAAGGCTAGAGACGGTAGCTCGGTTCGCCGGCAATTTAGCCTACTATCGAGTTCACTCACCGTGTGCCTATTGCTTTACAACATTTCCACCCCCTCCAGCAATCAACATGTTTTTTAGGCTTCAGTGAACTACGCTATCGCTTTTATATATAAATAAACAACAGTTCAAGTTAGGTGCGGAGTGATACTGAACTCTGTAAACTGAACGGGCGACATAGCTGTGTGTATACGCTCAATATACAACAGTTGGGAACCAATCAGAGCGCTTGATTTAAGCCACCCGTTTTATAAAAAAAAAAATATATATATATATATTCATAAATGTATGTGTGTATATATATACACGTATACAAAATTATATATTATATAATAATTATAATTATATATATAATTATTAATAATTATAATAATAATTAATTATTAATTAATTAATTAATAATAAAATATAATATAATTATAAAAAATAATAATAATAATTAATTATATATATATATATATATATATATACCAACTGAAAACAAATCCTTATCCGGGGTCGGGTCGCGGGGACTCAAGCATGAATCAGCGTTTTTTGAATTTTCCAATGAGAATGAATGGGGGGATTTTGGGCGAATAACCTGGAATATCTCGGGAATTATGAATAATATCATGTCTTGTTCTCCCGTCAGATGCCTGTGAACTCACACTGGACCCAAACACAGCCCACAGACACCTCTCTCTGTCTGAGGACAACAGAAAGGTGACGCGGGTTGGAGAGGACCAGTCGTATCCGGATCACCCAGAGAGATTTGACTACTGGCCCCAGGTGTTGTGTAGAGAGGCTCTGACTGGCCGCTGTTACTGGGAGGTAGAGTGGAAAGGATGGGTTGAGATAGGAGTGACATACAGAGGAATCACAAGGAGAGGACGGGGTGGTGACAGCGGGCTTGGAGGGAACAACAAGTCCTGGAGTCTTCTTTGTGATGATGATGGTTACTCTGCCTGGTACAACGGTAGACAGACAGACATACGTCTCCGCCCCGCTGGCTCTACCAGAGTAGGAGTGTATCTGGACCGGCCTGCTGGCACTCTGTCCTTCTACAGAGTGTCCCGAGGTGTAGGAGGGTCCTCAGACACACTGACACACATCCACACCTTCAGGTCCACCTTCACCCAGGAGGACCTCCTCCCTGGGTTTATGGCAGGGGTGGGGTCAGTGTCTCTGTGTCGGTTGTAGAAAAAAAAAAAGGGCGGACAGGCGGGCGGGCGCACACACATACACACACATACACACACACACATACACACACATACACACACACACATACACACACATACACACACACACACACACACACACACACTGTGGGGACTCATGTCCCACGGGGACTCATGGGACTCAGTGTCTCTGTGTCGGTTGTAGAAAAATAAAAAGCGGTCGGACGGGGGGGGGGGGCGCACACACACGCATCTACACACATAAACGCATACACATATACACGTAAGCACACACACACACACACACACATACACACACACACACACATACACATACACACACCCCCGGATGACGACGCACACACACACATGGTGTGTGTGTGTGTGTGTGTGTGTCCGTCGTCGTGCGGGCGAGCAGGGGGGTGCGGAGTTGTTGGTGCGGGGGGGGGGGGGTCCACGTAATGTTTATCGGCTCAGGCTGATGACTCAGCGTCTCTGTGTCGGTTGTAGAAAAAAAAAAGGGCGGACGGGCACACACACATATACACACACACACCCACGTACACACACACACACACACACACACACATGTGGTAAGTTGTTTTTCATCCGTGCGGGCGGAGTTGTTGGCGGGGGTGGGGGGGGTTGTGGTCCACGTAACGTTTATCGTCTCAGGCTGGTATTCTCCATCCCGTAAAACTGATCGGCCGATGAACATCGAAGACAGATGAAATGATTAGCCCTCCCTTCGTCCCGTACTTCAAACGTGACGTTGTGGAACAGGAAAAACCTCCTACCCCCCCCCCGTCTCCCCCTCCCCCCCCCCCCCCCCCCGTCTCCCTCTCCCCCTCCTCTCCCCGTCTCCCTCTCCCCCTCCTTTTTATGGGGCTTCCTAAAAGTTGATGCTGGTAAACCATGAAAGGAAGAGACTTTTAAGATCTTCCATAGGGTTACCTGAGCAGGTTTTATTAAGATTTCATTTTTAATTTGAAATGTATATTAAATACCTATTGATGGTAAATCACATAGTTTTTTTTATGCTACAATATTTGTCCATTTTCAGACATTACCATATTTTATTCTCCAGGGCTCTGATCATCACTTTTGTCCTAATCCTAACAAGGATGATTTAGATGAGATTAGATTCATTAGGATCCCGATTAGCAACACACCAGAGAGAGAGCTAGTCTTCCTGGGTCCCAAACATCAAATATAGACAACAGACAATCACTTGTTTGACCTTATGTCAAACTCAAATAGAAATAGACTAATAAAAAAGTTTAAAAAGATATGTAGGCTACAAAAAGAAATGACAACATTAAAAATGTATATACACTATGGACCACATGATTTTTTTGCAGACTTTTTAAAGTTGTATTTGCTATTTTTGCTAGAACTTATGTTTTTTTGGTAGCTCATTCCATAATGAAATAGTTGTGTAAATGATGGTATTTTTCAGTAGATTGGACCTCGGTCTGGGTAAAGCTAGCTGTCCTTTACTTGCTCCTCTAGTGCTATGACCGTGTCTGTCAGACACACTGACTAGACCTTCAGCAAAGAAGGCGGGTCTTTTGCAGTTTAAGACTGACCTTAGGAACAACAAGAGGTTAAGAGAGATTGTTTGTTTTACTGTGAGACATGAAAGGCTAGTATGCATTACTTCAGTGTTAGTGTGAATAGAGCAGCTCGGTGCCAAAGGAACCTGATTTAAAGCAGATTTTATATTTCATTCATAATAACCAGGAGGTCTGTGTTGTAAATGACTTTAAACTGAGTATTGATTCCTGGTGTTCTGTTGGGAACCAAACGGCAGCAGAACATGTTCAGTTATTAAAGATACGTGCACACCTGTTTATGATTAGTAAAGTCTGCAGCTTCTATTGTTTCAGTCCTTGTGTTTATTGTGTACATGTAAGGGACTATTTTTCTGTTGCATTTGTTAATGAAGCATAATTTTAATAAACAACTCAGTGGATCCAACTGAATGTTCTCGTGTGTTCAGCCCATCATCATTCTCCTTTTATTACTAAATAATGTTACATAAGTGCCTTAAGAATAATAATTTGTTAATCAGAAATTATAAATAAAACAACAAATGTTGTTCTGATATTATTCTGGGACCTCCTCCCTGGGTTTTGGTTAGGGGGGGGGGGGGGCCTCAGTGTCTCTGTGTCCGTTGTAGAAAGAAACCACAGACAGACGGCCGGACACACACTCTCTGTCTCTCTCTCTCTCTATCCGTCTCTCTCCCCCCCCGTCCCCTCTCTCCCCCCAGTCTCCCTGTGATTGGACGACACTGTGGATCAGAGTGAGCGTCCATTAACCTGCTGACCACTGATTGGTCAACGAGCAGCAGGTGTGCCGCCTCCCCCCAGCCCCAGCGTCCAATCAGACTCAGAGCAGGTGAGGCTGCTGAGACCACACCCAGTTTGGTTTCCAATTGTCCTTTGATAGTCTCATGAGAACCCTCCCTCTCTCTCTCTCTCTCACTCCCTTTCTCTCTCTACCCCACCCTCCCTCCCTCCCTCACTCAATCCCTCCCCCTATCCCTCTCTCCCCCGCCCTCTCCCTCCCCCTCTCCCTCTCTCTGAACAGAAGCACACTCAGAGTCAGGGCAGGCGTGTCTGTGCTGGCGTGTGATTCTATCATAGCAGGGTTGTTTTTCATCCTTCTCGGCAATGAGTCATCTTGTCGGGCTGGATTGGGTTGGGTTCATCTTGTTACACCCTTTACAGGCGCGCACACACACACACACGCGCATGCGTACGTATTCACACACACACGCACACAGACACACACACTCACTCACAGGACGTGTTGTTCAGGAAACTTAAGGATCACAGAAACCCGACGAGGAGGAAGCAGTTCTCTCCCTCAGGAGAACAACACAACACGTTTTGGGACACACACAGTCTGACCGACAGCAACCGCAACGAGGTGAGTAAAACAACACAACCTCCGCGCCTCTCTCCCCGCGGTGTGACTACAAAGATAATGGAACGGCTCAACGCATGCGCCTTGTGGTCTGTGGAGGACAGTGACAGTGTGGTGATCTCTCCCGTTCCTCTCTCTCCCCGTCTCTCTCTCTACCCGTCTCTCCCTCTACCCGTCTGTCTCTCTCTACCCGTCTCTCTCTCTCTCTCTGTCTCTCCCCGTCCCTCTCTCTCTCTCTCCCTCTGCCCCTCCGTCTCTCTCTCCCCCCCTCTCTCTCTCTCTCTCTCTCTCTCTCTCTCTCCCTCTCTCTCTCTCTCCCAGTCTCTCTCTTCCTGTTTAAGGTGGTCACCATAGGAGTGTATGATTTGAGCTGTGTGTGTGGGGGTGTGTGTGTGTGTGTGTGCCTGTAAAGGGTGTAACAAGATGAACCCAACCCAATCCAGCCTGACAAGATCACACACCAGTACAGACACGCCTGCCCTGACTCTGAGTGTGCTTCTGTTCAGAGAGAGGGGGAGGGGGAGGGAGAGGGCGGGGGAGAGAGGGATAGGGGGAGGGAGATGGAGGGAGGGAGGGAGGGAGGGAGAGGAGGAAGGGGGGGGGGGGTGGGCAAGAGAGAGAGAGGAGGGAGAGAGAGAGGGAGGGTTCTCATGAGACTATCAAAGGACAATTGAAAACCAAACTGGGTGTGGTCTCAGCAGCCTCACCTGGTCTGAGTCTGATTGGACGCTGGGGCTGGGGGAGGCGGCACACCTGCTGCTCGTTGACCAATCAGTGGTCAGCAGGTTAACGGACACTCACTCTGATCCACAGTGGGGTTAGTCTCTCTCTCTCTCTCTCTCCCTCTCTGTCTCTCTCTCTCTCTCTCTCTCTCTCTCTCTCTCTCTCTCTCTCTCTCTCTCCCTCGTCTCAGAGGTTCTGGGTTTGACGAGGTGAGTAAAACAACACAACTTCAGCGCCTCTCTCCCCGCGGTGTGACTACAAAGATAATGGAACGCATGCGCCTTGTGGTCTGTGGAGGACAGTGACCGTGTGGTGATCTCTCCCGTTCCTCTCTCTCCCCGTCTCTCTCTCTCTCCCCGTCTCCCTCTCTCTCCCCGTCTCTCTCTCTCTCTGTCTCCCGTCCCTCTCTCTCCCGTCTCTCCCCGTCTCTCTCTCCTGTTTAAGGTGGTCACCATAGGAGTGTATGATTTTAGCTGTGGTTATTTGTCTGTGTGTGTGTGTGTGTGTGTGTGTGTGTGTGTGTGTGTGTGTGTGTGGCTGTGTGTGTCTGTGTGTGTGTGCCTTGGCCCTTTTCTGAATACCTGGGTGTAACAAGATCAGCCCAACCCAGGTTATTGTTCTTCGTTCCTGAGTGGAGCAGCAGCCAATAGGAGGCTAGTCTGAGAGGAGCGTGAACTGGGAGGGGAACTGGTCCAACTGGTTGGTTCACATCATTTCCTTGTAATGAGTGGGATGGTTTGGTGTGGCTCACTTCATTACAGCAGGGAGAAGACTAAGGTACTGTACTCAGCTCTGATCTGTGATATATCATATAACACGTATAACTTTGAATCTTATCAATAGGTTGATGGTTAGTTTTCTGGAAAAATACATGGTTTTAAACTATAGTAAATATATGGTTGCATTGCTATTTGTCAAAACGACTATCTTTATTCAAAGTTACTGACAGTGAAATCAGATACAGGTCATTAGGAAGCAGGTAGGGGTTAGACACTACAGAGACAGGTCATTAAGGAGCAGGTAGGGGTTAGACGGTACAGAGACAGGTCATTAAGGAGCAGGTAGGGGTTAGACAGTACAGAGACAGGTCATTAAGGAGCAGGTAGGGGCTAGACGGTACAGAGACAGGTCATTAAGGAGCAGGTAGGGATTAGACAGTACAGAGACAGGTCATTAAGGAGCAGGTAGGGGCTAGACGGTACAGAGACAGGTCAGTAAGGAGCAGGTAGGGGTTATGGGGAGTTCTGCTCGGATGCTACAGGTAAGACTGTGGACATTGTGGATTGAACCCAGAACGTTTCAGCTTGGATTCAAGTGTGAGGTTAATGTTAAAATACTTATTATATAATTTTTCTTCAGATTTAGTATCCTTGGGTAACTTAAAAGGTACTTTGGATATTATGTCCAGTTGTTATATTTGTGTTGTCATGATTATTATTGTCATTAGTCAGGAAGATGGCCATCTTGGTGTTTGAACGTCATCTTGTCCTGGGTCTTATTCTCTGTGGGCCCGCATCACAGATCTGGTTGTGATGTCATACGACATGAGGAAGTCCATATATGGTCCTGCCTTCAGAGCGGTTTAACCAGCACAGGGAACAGTAGGTATGATATCCGTATGGTGAGCTTGATCTTGATCAGACACATTTGAAGAACTTAGAGACCTCCTGTGTGGAATGATGAATAGTTATAAAATAGTTATTAGAAACGTCTGGGAGGCATCTCTACATCTTAACCATCATTGAGAGTGAGAAGATTTATGAAACTGTGTCTAGGAAAGACCACCCTGCCTCTCATCCCACAGACAACAGCCCCCTGTGACCGGCAATAAGCAGCTTAAACGCAGTAAATGAATAAACGCTGAATGGCCGTAGGAACAATCTGTAGTTGTGTTTGTGTCCAGGTCTCCAGTCTGCTATTGTAACGGTATAATAAAACAAATGTTGGTTTATAGTGAACTTCCCCAAATTTTGACCTGTAACATGGTACATTATTTTTTTAGTTCCACTCATTTATTGTTGGTTCCGATGGGGCGCTAATTGGGGTCGCACACGCCCTGACTTCCTCTCGTTGGAAGTTTGGAAAGGGGCTAAGTTGGATTTATGAGTCCTACATCATAAAGGTTTTATTATAGCCGTTGTCTCATTGTTTTCATGACACATACAGTATATATTTTTCATGGTGTATGAATGTTTACTATGGGTTCCGCTGTTCGCGGATCGGCAAATATGCAAATGAGTGTAATAAGATCCGAATTGAATGAAAGGTATTCAAGTAGGAGCTAACGGGCTAATTATGCTGTCGTAGGGATGTCAGCGTTATCTCCAACTGCCCGCGTGTGATATACCCTGTTGTCCTATGTTACAGGTATGTGTGTTAATAATATTTAAAGATCTGTCAGTATTTAATTTATAATTATTAATGTATTTTTATTATTTTCATTTATTATACTTTCATATAGTATACGATCACAGCATTGTCTTCTATTATTTTGTCCTCTCGTTGGAAGTTTGGAAAGGGGGGATGTCAGCGTTATCTCCAACTACCCGCGTGTGATATGCCCTGTTGTCCTATGTTACAGAATAAATGCTGTCAGATCCATTCCACGTCTCCTCTGCATTATCGGCCAACTAATCATACGAAGACCTTGAACATTAATGTAACAGGCTGATCGAAGTCTGTTACACTATGGATGAGGAGAGAGGGGTCCTACCTCTAAGACCACTCTGTCTGGGGAACATGGCCGCCAGAGCAAAGCCAAGAGGTAAGAAGAGGATCTCTCACTGTCTGTGACTGTTGTCCATCTGAGCTCAGCAGTGATATATCATGACTGCATCATTAGTCTTAGAGTAACAGCTGTGTGTGTGTGTGTGTGTGTGTGTGTGTGTGTGTGTGTGTGTGTGTGTTGTGTTGAAGCCCAGAGCAGCAGCAGAGAGCAGACTCCCCTGGACCCAGCTGTGTCTCCATGAAGAGTGACCGCTCTATGATGGAACCTATTAGCTTTAAAGATGGAAATCAGTCTATTGAGAAAGGGTGAGCATTTACCAGATATTATAAAGAAACAGCTTCTATCAAACATCCATAAATCCTGGTTCTTGTTTTTCTAGAAGAGTCCAGCAGCAGAGAGCAGACTCCCCTGGACCCAGCTGTGTCTCCATGAAGAGTGACCGCTCTATGCATCAACCTCCTGTCTTTAAAGATGGACGCCCCTCCAGAGAGGAGAGGTAGGAGTTTCAAACAGACCATGACAACAGACCAGTTGGTTGTTATCAGACTCTACTGATACTCTCTCTCACAATCAATCATTAACTAACTGAAGAGGATTACAGTTTACCCGTACTCCTTACACACACACACACACACACACACACACACACATTGACCAACTTTCACAGTATAAATATAATCTCTCTCTCTCTCTCTCTCCCCCCCTCTTGTATGTTTACTGTGTGTTCTCTCCACAGACAACCCCACCAGAGGTCAAAGGTTACCAGGGCTCAGTCTGTACAGCATCAAACAGAGCTGATCAAGGTGTGTAAATGTCCACCAAGACGTTTGACTTTAGCTCTACATGAACATGAGAAAGCATCTCTTGTGGAGCTCATAGCCTCGTGGAGACTCTTCAGACCAGCGGGACGTGAATCCAGGACAGATGCTTCTGATGTCCTCAGTGAGTTCACACTAAAGTTCTCCTTGATGTTTGTTCTGTTGAAAGCAGAACGCACACACTTTCCTAGACAAGGAGCTGAAGAAGCTCTGCAGGGTTCTCTACCCAGATGACCCACAATGCTCAGAGAGTCAGAGGGAGGAGGAGGAGGATGGTAAGAAGAAGGAGCAGAGGAGGCGTGCCATAGAGGGAGTGGTAGACATCACAAAGCTCTGCCTGATGGAGATGAACCAGGAGGAACTGGCCGACACACTGAGGGGCGGTAAGAGATTCACAATATCACAAATGCATGCTTGCTGTTCTAATTGTTCCTGAACATTTCCTGCATGAAGTCATGTGTGAAAGGGAATGGGGGGCAATATTCCAGGTTGTATCTAGTAGAATTTCCAGGTTGCCATTTGGTCATCAAGAAGTGACAATGCTACAAAACATATATATACCTGAGCATAACTCAGTGGAAGAGATGCAACACTATCTTGTTATATCAGCATCTTGCATCAGTCACTTTCTACTGATCTACAACAATGATAGCACTACTTAACAGGTTATAAGACACCTCTTAAGTAGAATTGATATAGCTATATAAATATCATGAAGTTTAGAATTGTACAGGAATAATTCAAATGTGTCCAATAATGTCAACCATTGTTTTGTCATAGAAACTGTTGCTGTTGAGTGCCAACATAAAATCAAGTCTCATCTGAAAGAGAAATGCAGGTGTGTGTTTGAGGGAATCCCTAAAGCAGGACAGCCAACAGGTCTGAATGACATCTACACAGAGCTCTTCATCACAGAGAGAGGCAGTGGAGAGGTCAACCAGGAGCATGAGGTCAGACTGATTGAAACAGCTTCCAGGAAACCAGCCAAGGAAGAAACACCAATCAGATGTGAAGACATCTTTAAACCCTTACCTGGACAAGATCAACCAATCAGAACAATAATGACAACTGGAGTGGCCGGCATTGGTAAAACCATCTTGACACATAAGTTCACTCTGGACTGGGCTGAAGACAAAACTAACCACGACATACACTTCACATTTATATTCACTTTTAGAGAGTTGAATTTACTGGAAGGGAAAGAGTTTAGCTTGGTGGAACTTCTTCATCACTTCTTTATTGAGACCAAAGAAGCAGGAATCTTCAGATTTGACCGGTTCCATGTCGTCTTCATCTTGGATGGTCTGGATGAGTGCCGACTTCCTCTGGACTTCCAGAACAACCAGACCTGGACTGATGTCACAAAGCCGACCTCAGTGGACGTGCTGCTGACAAACCTCATCAGGGGCAAACTGCTTCCCTCCGCTCGCATCTGGATAACCACACGCCCTGCGGCAGCCAATCAGATCCCTGCTGAGTGTGTTGACATGGTAACAGAGGTGAGAGGGTTCACCGACCCACAGAAGGAGGAGTACTTCAGGAAGAGATTCAGAGAGGAGACGCTGGCCAACACAATCATCTCCCACGTGAAGAAATCACGAAGCCTCCACATCATGTGTCACATCCCAGTCTTCTGTTGGATCACTGCTACAGTTCTGGAGGACATCTTCAAAAAATCTCAGATAGAAGAGAAGCCCAAGACCGTGACTCAGATGTACATCTACTTTCTGAGGCTTCAGTCCATACAGAGGGACAGGAAGTACCATGGGAGAGCTGAAACTGATCCACACTGGAGTTCAGAGAGCAGGGAGATCATTGTTTCTCTTGGAAAACTGGCTTTTAACCAGCTGGCGAAAGGCAACCTGATCTTCTACGAGGCCGACCTGGCAGAGTGTGACATCAATATCAGAGCAGCCTCAGTGTACTCAGGAGTGTTCACCCAGATCTTTAAAGAGGAGTGTGGGCTGTACCAGGACAAGGTCTTCTCCTTTGTCCATCTGAGCATCCAGGAGTTTCTGGCTGCCCTTTATGTCTTTCTGTCCTTTATCGAGACTGGTGTCAATCTGCTTTTAGGACAACCGCAATCGCTCTGGTCTATTCTTGTGAGAAACAAAGAAACAACAAAAAGAAAGCTCAAACTTTACCAGAGTGCTGTGGACAAGGCCTTACAAAGTAAGAACGGACACCTGGACTTGTTCCTCCGTTTCCTCCTGGGCCTCTCTCTGGAGACCAATCAGAATCTTCTACAAGGTCTGCTGGGAAAGACAGGAAGTGGACAGGAAGGGAAAGACCCCTCATGCACACATGAGGAAACAGTGTCCTACATCAAGAAGAAGTTAAATGGAGATCTCTCTCCAGAGAGAAGCATCAACCTGCTCCACTGTTTGAATGAGCTGAATGACCGTTCGCTAGTGGAGGAGATCCAACAGTACCTGACATCAGGAAGGCTCTCCAGAGAATCTCTCTCCCCTGCTCAGTGGTCAGCTCTGGTCTTCATCCTACTGACATCAGAAGAGGAGCTGGACGTGTTTGACCTGAAGAAATACTCTGCTTCAGAGGAGGGTCTACTGAGGCTGCTGCCAGTGGTCAAAGCCTCCAAAACATCTCTGTAGGTTCACTTATAACATGTATAACAATACACACAACACAATATACATAAAACTGGAATATAAGGTTAAAATAATATGCATAAGATCTCTGTAGGTTCATAACAACATGTATTACTATTCTACTCATAACATAATAAACATACTAGAAGAATATAAAATTGTAATAATATACAAAACATAGGTATAATGTATAACAGTATACATAAGAGCATATTAAAAATAACATAATATAGAAGTAGTATTAATTTACAAAAACATTTTCAAACACAAATAAAAAATATTTTACATTTTACACCTGAAACATAATAAACATTTAGACATCTAATGATTGATGAAATCTTTTTTCAACTAATAACATTCCTTCATTATGTAATAAGTTAAAGATGTGTTATTTTAATCACAGTTCCTAACATGTTCTGTTCACTTTTGGCCAAGGCTGAATGGCTGTAATCTGTCAAAGAGATGCTGTAAAGCTCTGGCCTCAGTTCTCAGCTCCAACTCCTCTAGTCTGAGAGAGCTGGACCTGAGTACCAATGATCTGAAGGATTCAGGAGTGAAGCTGCTCTCTGCTGGACTGGGGAGTCCACACTGTACACTGGAAACTCTCAGGTCAGTTTTACTCAATGGACAAACAGTTACACCACAAGGTTCAATATCAGAAGACATTCAACAGATTTACATCCATAAAAGTGTGCACGTAAAGTGAAGCAGCACGCAACTGACACCCCCACGCGGACAAATGCCGTCTTTGCTCTCGTGCTTGAAAAGTATTTTCCTGCTCACATCTCTGTAGATCTACTTTTTATTTCAGTATTATGAATAACATGTATTCTTTTGTAATACATGTTATTCATAGTACTGAAATAAAAAGTAATATTAATATTAGTGCTGTCAGTGAAACGCGTTATGAACGGCGTCAACGCAAACCCACTTAAACGGCGTCACATTTTTTATTGTGACATTAACGTTCTTTAATCTGCGGGAAAAACCGCCCAATCTGGCAACACTGCCTGAACGTCCTCACGCTCTAGAGTCAACGTAAATCAATGAGACCAACTGAAAACAAAGCCATATTAAACTTAAACTGTGATTCTGAATAAAGTATAAATGATATTGAAATTCTATTTCGATATTATAGAAAATATATTTTATAAAGCTTTAACTTGTCCTCCAAATGGAATGATGAATACACTTTATAAATGTGGTTACTTTAGTTCGAACTGCTCTCAACCAGAAAAAATAAATGGTGTGTGTGTGTGTGTGTGTACACACAGGTTGTCTGGCTGCCTGGTCACACAGGAAGGCTGTGCTTCTCTGGCCTCAGCTCTGAGCTTCAACCCCTCCCATCTGAGAGAGCTGGACCTGAGCTACAATCACCCAGGAGACTCAGGAGCTGCGCTGCTCTCTGCTGGACTGGAGGATCCACGCTGGAGACTGGACACTCTCAGGTATGGAGAGGACAGCTCACCATTCAGGGACAAAGTCTCCTACAAGGGTTCAAGCCGCTGCTAGATGAAGTGTTTTCAAAACGCAGTTGTAACGCATGTTGTGTAGAAAGTGATGAGACGGCAGATTAGGATTCAGACGACTTTTATAGAATTATATTTATTGATAGTTAGTGCAACACATTAACATTTGGCGTATTGCTGTGTTTGGCACTAACTGTCTGGTGAATTAATGTGTTGGTTTAAAACCAGACGTTTGAGTGTTTGTTTTTTGATTCAGAGTACTTTTATAAAATATTTATTGATAGTGAGTGCAACACACTCATATTTGGTGTGGCCTAGCATGGAGCTAGGCGTAAGCGTGGAGCTGGGGGTTAGCATGCAGCTAGGCCTTAACATTGAGGTGGGCGATAGCGGTTGTAGGTTTCCCGTCAAAAAGCCAACGATTGTATTGGCGCGGCGTGTGTGACCCACGCAGTCAGCTGACGAGGTTAGCTGTCTGTCCTTAATCAGTTAACAACGTTATGAACCACCGAGCCATCAGCGAGTTCTGGTTGATTAATCAACCAGAACTCAATAACTTAATCACGAGTGAATAATAATACTAACGTGAATGCAGCGGAGCCATCTGCACACTCTCTCTTTGTTAACATGTGAATAATGTTTCCCTATCTAAAGACAACATGCTGCTCTCTCTTTGTTAACATGTGAATAATGTTTCCCTGTTTAAAGACAACATGCTGCTCTCTCTTTGTTAACATGTGAATAATGTTTCCCTGTCTAAAGACAACATGCTGCTCTCTCTTTGTTAACATGCGAATAATGTTTCCCTGTTTAAAGACAACATGCTGCTCTCTCTTTGTTAACATGTGAATAATGTTTCCTGTTTAAAGACAACATGCTGCTCTCTCTTTGTCTCCCCAGTGTGGAGCACGGTGGAGTGTGGAGGATGAAACCAGCTCTAAGGAAGTGTAAGTGTCCGTTTTGTTTGATTCATCTCAACACACACTAACTAAAGAGATGGAAAGTCCATCCACACTGCGCGCTCCCACGTAAATGGCTACCGTAAATAATATAATAGAGGAGCCAACACTCCAGGGATAGATATTTAAACCCGCCACACGCCATATAAATGGCATTCAATAATCACTTTGAGAGACGTATTCCTTTGAGACATTTCATATACTTGGTGTAGGCCTGCTTGTTATATTGTAGACTATATAATATAAACAGAACTCAGCTGGGTTTGGAAGGAGCTTCCAATTTTTTTGACCTTTTCTAGCAATTTGAGAGAAATTGTAGCAAGTTTAAACTATATATTTAGCGATGGCTCCTGGCTCCATGGCTCTAGGACTATGGAAGCATATATGTAGTAAAATTCAAATAGCAATGCAATTTGCAATTCAATAAGTCATTACATTGTGCAATTGACAATTCATTATGCAATTTAATAATGTAATTTGTAAATACGTTATTTAAAGTGTATTTTAATATGCAAAGTGACAATGAAATCCTCAATAAAATTTGCAAAAGTTCTAACAATAAAAATAGAATAACATTTTGTCCAATTTTTTGAGTTCCTTTATTGAAATTGAAAAGCTATAGCGTCCCCGTGATTGCAATGCACTTCGCCACGCTCCGTGTGTTGCAAAATTCAAATGACATTTCAATCCGCAAAACACTTTGCAAATCATTTTGCAAAACGTTTTGCAAAACGTATCAGCCAATCGCGTCTGGGGGGGAACTACGTCACTTGCTCGTCAGACCAGCTGATCATCCACGCACGTTGCAATTTATTTTCTATGCCTAGCATTGTGCCAGATTTGACTCTTAATAGGTCTATGGTTTGACTGAGTTTACGTAATTATAACTGAAAATGGCGGAAAAGACGGTCTGGCAGCTGCTGCGGGATAAATAAATAAATAAATTGCAACGTGCGTGGATGATCAGCTGGTCTGACGAGCAAGTGACGTAGTTCCCCCCCAGACGCGATTGGCTGATAAGTTTTGCAAAACGATTTGCAAAGTGTTTTGCGGATTGAAATGTCATTTGAATTTTGCAACACACGGAGCGTGGCGAAGTGCATTGCAATCACGGGGACGCTATAGCTTTTCAATTTGAATAAAGGAACTCAAAAAATTTGACAAAATGTTATTCTATTTTTATTGTTAGAACTTTTGCAAATTTTATTGAGGATTTCATTTTCACTTTGCATATTAAAATACACTTTGAATAACGTATTTACAAATTACATTATTCAATTGCATAATGAATTGTCAATTGCATAATGTAATGACTTATTGAATTGCAAATTGCAAATTGCATTGCCATTTGAATTTTACTACATATATGCTTCCATACTAGGACGGTTCTATACATGGTCTCCCTGACATGTAAGGCCTTAACCGTCTGAAGCCTTTACCAGGATAAAGGCAGATCTAGAACGATCTACACCCATAACCCTCTCTGTCAATTTGCCCTCATTCATAGATAGCATGGCCTACCGCAAAACCGGGACATCTGGTCACCCTAAATGAATGATGATCGGGCGGGTGCGGGTATCAGTTGTTGAAAAAAACATTGCTGCGGGTGGATTATTGATATTAAGCAGCAGGTGTGGATGACATTACAGCTCATCCGCACATCTCTCTAGACTTCACTGCGCTACGCCCTAACCCTCACCCTGACCCTAGCCCTCACCCTGACCCTAACCCTAACCCTGACCCTGACCCTAACCCTGACCCCGACCCTTACCCTAACCCTAACCCTAACCCTGACCCTGACCCTGACCCTAACCCTGACCCTAACACTGACCCTAACCCTGACCCTGACCCTAACCCTAACCCTGACAGCCATTATAATGCCTAGACTAGTATAGGAACTCGGGATCCATTGTTATTGACACTTTGTTGCTGTGTTGTTGCTGCATGTGTCGTGAACCGATTTCCTGGCACTGTGGTCGTATAGTGTGACATGTTAAATCATAGTGTGACATGTTAAATCATAGTGGGACATGTTAAATCATAGTGTGACATGTTAAATCATAGTGGGACATGTTAAATCATAGTGGGACATGTTAAATCATAGTGTGACATGTTAAATCATAGTGTGACATGTTAAATCATAGTGGGACATGTTAAATCATAGTGTGACATGTTAAATCATAGTGGGACATGTTAAATCATAGTGGGACATGTTAAATCATAGTGTGACATGTTAAATCATAGTGGGACATGTTAAATCATAGTGTGACATATTAAATCATAGTGTGACATGTTAAATCATAGTGGGACATGTTAAATCATAGTGGGACATGTTAAATCATAGTGTGACATGTTAAATCATAGTGTGACATGTTAAATCATAGTGGGACATGTTAAATCATAGTGGGACATGTTAAATCATAGTGTGACATGTTAAATCATAGTGGGACATGTTAAATCATAGTGGGACATGTTAAATCGTGGAGGAATATCTGAGAATCGTGTAGTCTGAACCAGCCATTAAGTCTGTTTTCCTAGAAAGTTCGGCCTCACGCTGAAGATGGCAGGAGAGGGGCCAGGGGCCCTCAATTTTTGATTAAAAAAATGAACGGGCCCTTTGTTTATCCGGGGCACGTGCTCCCGCCCCCCCCTGGCAGTGGCGGTTTTAGGCACGGGCGAAGCGGGCAGTTACAGGGATTACAGGGGGGGCGGCACGAGTACACCAGAAAAAAAATGATCAGCGCATTTTCTACGGAGTGGGTCTCGCCCGGGGTGTAATTCAATGTAGAACCGTTACTGCCCCCTGGTGTCGGCCCCTGATGGTGTCTTGTTCTCCCGTCAGATGCCTGTGAACTCACACTGGACCCAAACACAGCCCACAGATACCTCTCTCTGTCTGAGGACAACAGAAAGGTGACGCGGGTTGAAGAGGACCAGTCGTATCCGGGTCACCCAGAGAGATTTGACTCCTGGTACCAGGTGTTGTGTAGAGAGGCTCTGACTGGCCGCTGTTACTGGGAGGTAGAGAGGAAAGGATGGGTTGAGATAGGAGTGACATACAGAGGAATCACAAGGAGAGGTGGTGGTGACAGCGGGCTTGGATATAACAACGTCCTGGAGTCTTGTTTGTTATGATGGTGGTTACTCTGCCCGGTACAACGAGAGACAGCCATGCCTCTCCCCCCCGCTGGCTCTACCAGAGTAGGAGTGTATCTGGACCGGCCTGCTGGCACTCTGTCCTTCTACAGAGTGTCCCGAGGTGTAGGAGGGTCCTCAGACACACTGACACACATCCACACCTTCAGGTCCACCTTCACCCAGGAGGATTTGTCACCCAGGAGGACACCCAGGCTTGTAATTTAGACTTAATTTAGACACATTGACTTACCTGTTGATAAGGAAGCAGGCAACTTCAGAGTCCTTTTGAAAAGTCGTAATCCTTCATTAGCTCTTTAAACCTGGGAAGAGCTAATACATTTCTTAAAATGCTACAGTGTCCCTTTAAGAGAAAAAAAGCAATTGATCGTGATTAATCACAGCAAATTGTGCGATCAATTGACAGCACTAAGATATACGTGTGTGTGTGTGTGTGTGTGTGTGTGTGTGTACACACCTACCAGTTCTCTGGTCCAACAGTTAAGGGCTGATTATGGTCCCACGTTCACGCAACACAACGACCACGCAGACGCTTCGACGAGTCGTGAACCTTTATGGTTCTGCGTCGGGTTTTAGTGAGTGGACCAATCACAGCCCTCGCTGCTGCGTCGCCTCGACGGAAGGTGACATTCTTTGGGAGGCGCACGTCAGGCCCTTGTGGTGGACGCAAGGAGGGTCCGCAAGGACGTAACTGTGTGTTCACACCAAATGCAACGGCGCGACACGATTCCATACAAAGTCAACGCAGAGACGTGAATCTGCGAAATTTGTCGCGGCAAAAACCTGCGGCAAGATTTGATTGACGGCGCGACATTTTGCCCTGTCACGGGCGAGCACGTTCACAAGGATTTGCAGCGCGAAGAATTTTGCTGAAGTTGAAATATTTCAACTTTGCCACGGTATTTGCGTGAGACAGCCAATCAGCGTTCACTCCCTGGGTGAAGTAACGTGGGGGAAGTAACGTAAAACAGCCAATCAGCGTTCAACCAGCCGGGCCAACCGTTCCCTGCACTCCGCAGTGAACCGCAGCTTGGAGGAGAAAGTGATTGTTGCCGTTTGCGACTCCTGGAGCTCTATATATAATATGATATTATATAATATAATATATAAATATCTATATAATATATATAATATCAGCGTATATCAATGAATATAATATCATGAATCAGCGTTTTTTGAATTTTCCAATGAGAATGAATGGGGGGATTTTGGGCGAATAACCTGGAATATCTCGGGAATTATGAATAATATCATGTCTTGTTCTCCCGTCAGATGCCTGTGAACTCACACTGGACCCAAACACAGCCTACAGACGACTCTCTCTGTCTGAGGACAACAGAAAGGTGACGTGGGTTGAAGAGGACCAGTCGTATCCGGATCACCCAGAGAGATTTGACTCCTGGCCCCAGGTGTTGTGTAGAGAGGCTCTGACTGGCCGCTGTTACTGGGAGGTAGAGTGGAAAGGATGTGTTTATATAGCAGTGACATACAGAGGAATCACAAGGAGAGGAGGGGGTGGTGGCAGCTGGCTTGGAGAGGACAACAAGTCCTGGATTCTTTATTGTGATGATGGTGGTTACTCTGCCCTGTACTACGGTAGAGAGACAGACACACGTCTCCCCTCCGCTGGCTCTACCAGAGTAGGAGTGTATCTGGACCGGCCTGCTGGCACTCTGTCCTTCTACAGAGTGTCCCGAGGTGTAGGAGGGTCCTCAGACACACTGACACACATCCACACCTTCAGGACCTCCTTCACCCAGGAGGACCTCCTCCCTGGGTTTAGGGTATGGGGGCGGGAGGAGGGTGACTCAGCGTCTCTGTGCCGGTTGTAGAAAAAAAAAAAGGGCGGGCGGAGGACGGGTGCACACACACACACAGGAAGTTGTTTTCGTCCGGGGGGAGGCCTTTTTTGTAGTTTCTGTGGCAGTTATAGGCCGTGTCCCAATTCAGGGGTTGCATCCTTCGAAGGATGCGTCCTTCGAAGGATGCAGCCTTCGTAGACCGCGAAGGCTTCATCGAAGGCCGAACGAGCGTTGTGGAATGGGACGGTCTAGCCTACGGAGCATTTCCGGATTGCGCAACCAGCCGTTAACGTCCTTTACCTTGCGCGACCACGCGCCGCTCCTGTCTCCTAGCAACCCTGACAGCTGCGGTTCAAACCGGACAGTGGAGGAGATATATGGAGCCAGAAATTATCATTTTATTGGTTATGTTTTATCTTTAATTGGAGGAGTGGGAGAAGATTCACCGCCGGAGCCGGCGGGTGAAGAGGAAGAGAGGACGTTGGCTTAACGTTAATTAGTTTAACGTTATATGTCTAGCGTTAATGTAATTGCACTTTGACAATAAAGTTACATATTTAAAATGGTCCCAACCTTACTTTTATATAAAAAAATGTTTGTACATAGTTTTGTCATTAAATATGTATTCGCTGCAGCTGCTGCTTCCGCTCTCTCCGCGCCATTTCTGAAAAAATATCCAACGCGCAATGAATGTTGGGATACGTTGGGCCGTGAAGGATGCATCCGATGCGTCCTTCAAATCCGGGAAACGAAGGCTGCATATCTCGGCCGCATTCGAAGGACCCTTCAAAATGGGACAGCACTTGACGCGCCGCTGTGACGTATGCGGTCTTCAAATGCGTCCTTCGAAGGATGCAACCCCTGAATTGGGACACGGCCATAGTCTCTCTCTCTCTCTCTCTCTCTCTCTCTCTCTCTCTCTCTCTCTCTCTCTCTCTCTCTCTCTCTCTCGTCTCTCGCTCGTCTCCCACTCCCCCCTCCTCCCCCCCGTCTCCCTCTCCCCCTCCTCCCCCCGTCTCCCTCTCCCCCTCCTCCCCCCTCATCTCCCTCTCCCCTCCTCCCCCTCGTCTCCCCCTCCTTTTTATGGGGCTTCCTAAAAGTTGATGCTGGTAAACCATGAAAGGAAGAGACTTTTAAGATCTTCCATAGGGTTACCTGAGCAGGTTTTATTAAGATTTCATTTTTAATTTGAAATGTATATTAAATACCAATTGATGGTAAATCACATGTTTTTTTTATGCTACAATATTTGTCCATTTTCACACATTAACATATTTTATTCTCCAGGGCTCTGATCATCACTTTTGTCCTAATCCTAACAAGGATGATTTAGATGAGATTAGATTCATTAGGATCCCGATTAGCAACACACCAGAGAGAGAGCTAGTCTTCCTGGGTCCCAAACATCAAATATAGACAACAGACAATCACTTGTTTGACCTTATGTCAAACTCAAATAGAAATAGACTAATAAAAAAGTTAAAAAAAGATATGAAGGCTACAAAAAGAAATGACAACATTAAAAATGTATATACATTATGGACCACATGATTTTTTTGCAGACTTTTTAAAGTTGTATTTGCTATTTTTGCTAGAACGTATGTTTTTTTGGTAGTTCATTCCATAATGAAATTGTTGTGTAAATGATGGTATTTTTCAGTAGATTGGACCTCGGTCTGGGTAAAGCTAGCTGTCCTTTACTTGCTCCTCTAGTGCTATGACCGTGTCTGTCAGACACACTGACTAGACCTTCAGCAAAGAAGGCGGGTCTTTTGCAGTTTAAGACTGACCTTAGGAACAACAAGAGGTTAAGAGAGATTGTTTGTTTTACTGTGAGTCATGAAAGGCTAGTATGCATTACTTCAGTGTTAGTGTGAATAGAGCAGCTCAGTGCCAAAGGAACCTGATTTAAAGAAGATTTTATATTTCATTCATAATAAGCAGGAGGTCTGTGTTGTAAATGACTTTAAACTGAGTATTGATTCCTGGTGTTCTGTTGGGAACCAAACGGCAGCAGAACATGTTCAGTTATTAAAGATACGTGCACACCTGTTTATGATTAGTAAAGTCTGCAGCTTCTATTGTTTCAGTCCTTGTGTTTATTGTGTACATGTAAGGGACTATTTTTCTGTTGCATTTGTTAATGAAGCATAATTTTAATAAACAACTCAGTGGATCCAACTGAATGTTCTCGTGTGTTCAGCCCATCATCATTCTCCTTTTATTACTAAATAATGTTACATAAGTGCTTTAAGAATAATAATTTGTTAATCAGAAATTATAAATAAAACAACAAATGTTGTTCTGATATTATTCTGGGACCTCCTCCCTGGGTTTTGGTTAGGGGGGGGGGGGGGAGGGGCGGTGCCTCAGTGTCTCTGTGTCCGTTGTAGAAAGAAACCACAGACAGACGGCCGGACACACACTCTCTGTCTCTCTCTCTCTCCCTGTCCCCTCTCTCCCCCCGTCTCCCTGTGATTGGACGACACTGTGGGTCAGAGTGAGCGTCCGTTAACCTGCTGACCACTGATTGGTCAACGATCAACGGGTGTGCCGCCTCCGCCAGCCCCAGCGTCCAATCAGAACTCAGAGCAGGTGAGGCTGCTGAGACCACACCCAGTTTGGTTTCTCTCTCTACCCCTCCCTCCCCCTCTCTCTCTCTCTCTCTCTCTCTCTCTCTCCCTCTCCTTTACCTTTTGACCTTTGACCTTCCAGGGGTCAGCCTATCAGAGCGCAGCGTGTTGGTCCCCGACACCAGGGGCTTCTGGGAGAAAGTGTGTGGCCGGGTCATACCAAGTGACCAAGGAGGAGGGGTGGACATCTCTACACCCCTCGTTGCCTCTGGTCTGTAGACACACACACACACACACACACACACACACACACACACACACACACACATACACACTGACAGAGTACAGGCAGGGTTCGTAGACAGGCAGGTACAGGCAGTCAGGTACAGGCAGACAGGTACAGGCAGACAGGTACAGACAGACAGGTACAGGCAGACAGGTACAGACAGACAGGTACAGACAGACAGGTACAGACAGACAGGTACAGGCAGACAGGTACAGACAGACGGGTACAGACAGGTACAGACAGACAGGTATAGGCAGACAGGTACAGACAGGTACAGACAGACAGGTACAGGCAGACGATCCAAAGACGACAGGCCAAAGCCTTCGTCAACAACAGGCGGGTCCAGAAGCGGTGAAAAGGTTCACCTTCTAACCGTCTTCAGTAAGAGCTTCCAGCTGGTGGCGCTCGCACGGCGGTCAGGTGACGCACAACGCCGTGACCATGTGACCAGGTCCACTGAAAAGGCCGGCTTTAAATCCTCAAACCAACGACGCCCCGAACGACAAACAAGGTGAACGGAGAAAAACGGCGGGAAAAAAGAACAAAGGGCAGGAAGCAGCCCAAAAAAGGAGATGGGCGTGGCCTGGTGTGTGGTTCACCATGAATCTTTTTAAAATCACGCACAGCCTTCCTAATCTATTCATCTCATTACTTATTGACCCAGCTTCTTTGTATTGATACGGTGGTCTTTACTCTGTATTCCACCAAAGGTATTTTGATAGTACTTATCGTGTACTTTTGATCCATATCTCTACGCCTGGAGCACTTGTTGTCACTGTCATGTCATTGTCTTCTTGTCAATGTGGTCAATGTTGTCTGTGTGTAATGTGTGTGTGCGGCCCACTCTTTCTACCCTGCAACCAAATCTACCCTTGGGTACAAATAAAGTGACCTTCCCTTCCCTTACCTTAGCCGGCGTCAGTGCGTCCGTCCTCACAGCCCCGGGCCTTAAGAAGGCTTCTAGCCGCTGAGGTAGAGGCCGGAGGCTGTTGGCTCAGCGGTCAGAGCGTTCCACTCCCACGCCGTAGTGTGGTCGTTGGAGAGGTGGCAGGTTGGAGACCCCAGAGCGGTGGAGCTGCTCTCTGCTACACCCCCCCCCCCCCCCCCTGCTGCCCTGGGCTCTGCGTCCCCGGGGGGCCAGCAGGGGTCTCTGCAGGGCCTCCGTCCTGGAGCCAGCGGCCACCTTCTGCTGCGTCCTGATCCACGGCACAGAGCTGGGAGCGAGCCCAGGGAGGAGCCGCGCTGAGGCAACACGCACAGTACACACACAGTACATACACACACACACACACACACAGTACATACACACACACACACACACAGTACATACACACACACACAGTACACACACACACACACACACACACACAGTACACACACACACAGTACATACACATACACACACACACACAGTACATACACACACACACACACACACACACAGTACACACACACACACAGTACATACACACACACACACACACACACACACACACACACAGTACACACACACACACAGTACACACACACACACACACACAGTACATACACACACACACACACACAGTACATACACACACACACACAGTACATACACACACACACACACACAGTACATACACACACACACGCACAGTACACACACACACACACACACACACACACAGTACATACACACACACACACACACACACACACACACAGTACACACACACACACACACACACACACACACACACACACACACACAGTACACACACACACACACAGTACATACACACACACACACACAGTACACACACACACACACAGTACATACACACACACACACACACAGTACATACACACACACACACACAGTACATACACACACGCACAGTACACACACACACACACACAGTACGTACACACACACACACACACACACAGTACATACACACACACACACACACACACACACACACACACACACACACAGTACACACACACACACACACACACACACACACAGTACATACACACACACACACGCACAGTACACACACACACACACACACACACAGTACACACACACACACACACAGTACATACACACACACACACACACAGTACACACACACACAGTACATACACACACACAGTACACACACACACACACACAGTACACACACACACACACACAGTACATACACACACACACGCACAGTACACACACACACACACGCACAGTACACACACACACACACACACGCACAGTACACACACACACACACAGTACATACACACACACACACACACACACAGTACATACACACACACACACACACACACAGTACATACACACACACACACACAGTACATACACACACACACGCACAGTACATACACACACACGCAGTACACACACACACACACACACACACACACACACACAGTACACACACACACACAGTACATACACACACACGCACAGTACATACACACACACACACACACACACACACACAGTACATACACACACACACACACACACACAGTACATACACACAGAGTTGTTATAGTCAAAACATGCATAGTCCATAGACATGCATAGTCAAAAAAAAAAAAGAGGTTAAAACAAAATGATTATTTTTAAACATGAGTTGTTGTACATTTGTAGGCTTTAAAATTAAAAACTGTCTCTGACATAGCTTACAAAATGTGTGTGTGTGTGTGTGTGTGCGTGTGTGCGTGCGTGTGGGTGTGTGTGTGTGCGTGTGTGTGTGTGTGTGTGCGTGGCTGCCTGTAAAGGGTGCAGCAGGATCAGGAAGGAAGAAAAGAATCCAACCCAACCAGACGACTCACACGGTGAATATGCTGCTGGGTATCGACCTCAACAACAAGTAAGAGTTCAGTTGACCTCATTCACTATTTAAATGATGATGTTTTCACTGTAACGTATCACGGCAACAGTCTTTAGATGAACACACACATGAACACTCTTTAATGGCAGCCTTTTGTGGGAATACTGTGTTTCTAAAAAACGCCTCTGTCACTCTAATTATGTGTGTGTGTGTGTGTGTGTGTGTGTGTGTGTGTGCGTGTGTGTGTGTTTACTGTGTTAGTGAACTCTGTGTGTGTGTGTGTGCGTATGTCTGTGTGAACTGTATGTGTGTGGGATCTCTGTCTGTCTGTCTGTGTGTGTGTGTGTGTGTGTGTGTGTGTGTGTGTGTGTGTGTGTGTGTCTGTGTGTGTGTACCTTGGCCCTTTTCTGAATACCTGGGCGTAACGAGATGAGCCCAACCCAAGTTCCTCTTCTTCATTCCTGAGTGGAGTCATGGAGCAGCAGCCAATAGGAGGCCAGTCTGAGAGGAGTGTCAACTGGTTGGTTTGGTTCACATCATTTCCTTATAAAGAGTCGGACGGTTTGGTGTGGCTCACTTCACTACAGCGGGGAGAAGACTCAGGTACTGTACTCCACCCTGATTTAACATAAATATGCATAACTTATTCATCATATCGATAGGAAGAGTACTATTTGTCTGTAATCACCTACGGTTAAAAGTGTTACTAGATGTTACGTACACGTTTGAACTGTAGCACACTTAAAACCTCTCACTGTGTCTCTGTCTTTGTGTCTGAGCTTCTAGACATCATAGCTCTCTTCATATTTGAACAAAGTCTTCATCACTGGGTAGATCCCAACAGACCTCATGTGTGACAAAGAGTGTGTTAGTGTGGGACAATGAGGGACACGTTACCAACGCGGAGAGGTAGTCTACAAACGTGTCTTTCTACCTTAAGAAATAGACATTCTTACATGTTGCTTCACGTTGAAATCAAGTAACTCTCTGAGAACCGCCTTGCTCTGGCTTTACAGGACACCTGACACCTGTAGAGTAATGTCACGGAACAGCAGCCAATAGGAGGCTAGTCTGAGAGGAGCGTGAACTGGGAGGGGAACTGGTCCAACTGGTTGGTTCACAGCATCATTTCCTCATAATGAGTCTGACAGTTTGGTGTGGCTCACTTCATTCCATGATTCATCGTAAATATTCATCGCTAATAAATAATTTAGCAGATTCTTTATCCAAAGAGACTGACAGTGAAAACAGGTATGGGTTAGACAGTACAGAGACAGGTCATTAAGGAGCAGGTAGGGTTTAGACAGTAGAGAGACAGGTCATTAAGGAGCAGGTAGGGGTTAGACAGTACAGAGACAGGTCATTAAGGAGCATGTAGGGGTTAGACAGTACAGAGACAGGTCATTAAGGAGCAGGTAGGGGTTAGACAGTACAGAGACAGGTCATTAAGGAGCAGGTAGGGGTTAGACAGCACAGAGACAGGTCATTAAGGAACAGGTAGGGGTTAGACAGTACAGAGACAGGTCATTAAGGAGCAGGTAGGGGTTAGACAGTACAGAGACAGGTCATTAAGGAGCAGGTAGGGTTTAGACAGTACAGAGACAGGTCATTAAGGAGCAGGTAGGGGTTAGACAGTACAGAGAGGTCCTTAAGGAGCAGGTAGAGGTTAGACAGTACAGAGACAGGTCATTAAGGAGCAGGTAGGGGTTAGACAGTACAGAGACAGGTCATTAAGGAGCAGGTAGGGGTTAGACAGTACAGAGACAGGTCATTAAGGAGCAGGTAGGGGTTAGACAGTACAGAGACAGGTCATTAAGGAGCAGGTAGGGGTTAGACAGTACAGAGACAGGTCATTAAGGAGCAGGTAGGGGTTAGACAGTACAGAGACAGGTCATTAAGGAGCAGGTAGGGGTTAGACAGTACAGACAGGTCATTAAGGAGCAGGTAGGGGTTAGACAGTACAGAGACAGGTCATTAAGGAGCAGGTAGGGGTTAGGGGGAGTTCTGCTCTATAGGATGCTACAAGTAAGACTGTGGACATTGTGGATTGAACCCATAACGTTTCAGCTTGGATTCAAGTGTGAGGTTAATGTTAAAATACTTTTTTGATTTAGTATCCTTGGGTAACTTAAAAGGTACTTTGGATATTATGTCCAGTTGTTATATTTGTGATGTTATGATTATTATTGTCATTAGTCAGGAAGACGGCCATCTTGGTTAGTGAGGGTGTTTGAACGTCATCTTGTCCTGGGTCTTGTTCTCTGTGGGCCCGCATCACAGATCTGGTTGTGATGTCATATGACATGAGGAAGTCCATATATGGTCATGCCTTCAGAGCGGTTTAACCAGCACAGGGAACAGTAGGTATGATATCCGCATGGTGAGCTTGATCTTGATCAGACACATTTGAAGCCCTTAGAGATCCTCTGTGTGGAATGATAAATAGTTATTAAATAGTTATTAGAAACGTCTGGGAGGCATCTCCACATCTTTACCCTCATTGAGAATAAGAGGGTCTATGTGTCCAGGAAAGACCACCCTGCCTCTCGTCCCACAGACAACAGCCCCCTGTGACCGGCAGTAAGAAACTTATATAAAAGCAGAAGTAAAACGCTGAAGGCCGTAGAAACAATGTGTAGTTGTGTTTGTGTCCAGGTCTCCATTCTGCTATGGATGAGGAGAGAGAGGAGGGGGGTCCTACCTCTAAGACCACTCTGTCTGGGGAACATGGCCGCCAGAGCAAAGCTCAGAGGTAAGAAGAGCATCTCTCTGTCTGTGACTGTTGTCCATCTCAGAGCTCAGCGGTGATATATCATGACGCCATCATTAGTCTGAGTGTGTGTGTGTGTGTGTGTGTGTTGTGTGCGTGTGTGTGTGTGTGTGTGTTGTGTTGAAGACCAGAGAAGCAGCAGAGAGCAGACTCCCCTGGACCCAGCTGTGTCTCCATGAAGAGTGACCGCTCTATGTGGCATCCTCCTGTCTTTAAAGATGGACGCCCCTCCAGAGAGGAGAGGTAGGAGTTTCAAACAGACCATGACAACAGACCAGTTGGTTGTTATCAGACTCTACTGATACTCTCTCTCACAATCAATCATTAACTAACTGACACAGTTACAGTTAACCTATGCTCCTTACACACACACACACACACACACACACACACACACGGGATGAATAAGGGATGAATAAACATACAAAATAAATGTAAAAATTAAATAAAGATACAAAACGTAGAATAATAACTGAATTAATACAATTACACAGGATACTTGCACAGTATAAATATAAACTCTCTCTCCCTCTCTCTCTCTTTAGTGATGTGGTTGACATGGTGATAATGTGAGGAGGGATAAGGCTGTTTTAGTGATGTGGTTGACATGGTGATAATGAGAGTAGGGATAAGGCTGTTTCAGTGATGTGGTTGACATAGTGATAATGAGAGGAGGGATAAGACTGTTTTAGTGATGTGGTTGAAATATTGGTAATAAGAGGCTGTTTTAGTGATGTGGTTGACATGGTGATAATGAGAGGAGGGGTAAGGCTGTTTCAGTGATGTGGTTGACATGGTGATAATGAGAGGATGGATAAGGCTGTTTCAGTGATGTGGTTGACATGGTGATAATGAGAGGAGGGATAAGGCTGTTTCAGTGATGTGGTTGACATGGTGATAATGAGAGGAGGGATAAGGATGATTTAGTGATGTGGTTGACATGGTTATAATGCGAGGAGGGATAAGGGTGTTTCAGTGATGTGGTTGACATGGTGATAATGAGAGGAGGGATAAGGCTGTTTTAGTGATGTGGTTGGCATGGTGATAATGCAAGGAGGGATAAGGGTGTTTCAGTGATGTGGTTGACATAGTGATAATGAGAAGAGGGATAAGGCTGTTTCAGTGATGTGTTTGACATGGTGATAATGAGAGGAGGGGTAAGGCTGTAAATCATTAACTAACTGAAGAGGATTACAGTTTACCTGTACTCCTTACACACACACACACACACACACAAAGACATTTACCAATAAAACATTCACAAGCAGATAAGATATGATCAACTTTATTAATCCCACACAAGGGGAATCTCTCTTGTTATTGCAGCTCAAGAGTCAAAAGTACAGCGAAAGAGATATTAAGGGATGAATAAGACACAAAATAACACAAAATAACACAATAAAAAAAAAGTGAAAATAAATGTAAAAATGAAATAAAGATAGAAAACGTAGAATAATAACTAAATAAATACAATTACACAGGATACTTGCACAGTATAAATATAAACTCTCTCTCTCTCTCTCTTGTATGTTTATTGTGTGTGTTCTCCCCACAGACAACCCCACCAGAGGTCAAAGGTTACCAGTGCTCAGTCTGTACAGCCTCAAACAGAGCTGATCAAGGTGTGTAAATGTCCAACAAGATATTTGACTTAAGCTCTACGTGAACATTAAATAGCATCTCCATCTGCTAATAGTCTGCAGGCACAAAGCTCTGCCTGATGGACCAGGAGGAACCAGCTGACACACTGTGGGGCGGTGAGAGACTCTTATTTTGAAAACAGAATGAATAATTATTTTGAAGTGCAGAATAGACTCTTATTTGTTCTGCTCACACTAAATGACATATCCTGAGATTTTTTACATCCCTTTTTCAATGTTGAGATATCTTCCCTCGGGTTAGGGTAAGGGTGTCATGTTAAATGGTTTGATCCAGATATGTAGGGTTATTGTGGCACATCAGGTTAAACGGTTTGATCCAGACATGTAGGGTTATTGTGGGTCTATCAGGTTAAATGGTTTGATCCAGATATGTAGGATTATTGTGGGTCTATCAGGTTACAGAATGTTAAACAATATGCTGCAAATCAATAGCAGAATAACTTAGTGGAAGAAATGCAACACTATCTTGTTATATCAGCATAGCAAATTAGTTTCCACTGATTCACTATCATTATTACAAGTCAACTATTGCTTTTGAAATAACTTCAAAATGCTGTCTTTTTTTTTATAAATGCCAGTTATGCTAACTAAGTTGTTGATGCTCCGTTTTATGTGTAGGGACCCTAGTCATGCTACTGCAGATGTTTTGTGCTATTCTGAGCAATATTAATGATTAAATGCAGTTTGGAAGCGTTCGGCGCACCACCCCTAGCCAATGCACTGTTAGCCATTTGGGCTCTTAGTGTTGCTCTGGGCAAGCACTATACTGGTTGGTCAACGAAAAAATGACCTAAACGGCTTATTTGATTGGTTTTCATGCAGAAAAAGACCCTGGGTTCAATTTTTGCCGGATTTACACTTTAATAATCCTGAACATTTTGAATCTGTAATGCGCAGTCCTTGTTATGACCAGCTTCTTCGACCAAAGTTATAAAGCCTCTAAATATCATGAAGTTGATAATTTAAGAGGAAATATTTACATGTTTCCACTGATTTCACCATCCACTATATGATGTCTTCTGTTGTTTTCTCATTTAGGATCTGCTGCTGTCGAGTGCCAACATAAATTCAAGTCTCATTTGAAGAAGAAGTCCAGGCATGTGTTTGAGGGAATTGCTATAGCAGGACAGCCAACAGGTCTGAATGACTTCTACACAGAGCTCTTCATCACAGAGAGAGGCAGTGGAGATGTCAACAAGGAACATGAGGTCAGACTGATTGAAACAGCTTCCAGGAGACTGGCCAAGGAGGAAACACCAATCAAATGTGAAGACATCTTTAAACCCTTACCTGGACAAGATCAACCAATCAGAACAATAATGACAACTGGAGTGGCCGGTATTGGTAAAACCGTCTTAACACACAAGTTCACTCTGGACTGGGCTGAAGGAAAAGCCAACCACGACATACACTTCACATTTCTCTTGACTTTCAGAGAACTGAATTTACTGAAAGGGAAAGAGTTGAGCTTGGTGGAACTTCTTCATCACTTCTTTATTGAGACCAAAGAAGCTGGAATCTGCAGATTCGACCAGTTCCAAGTTGTCTTCATCTTGGATGGTCTGGATGAGTGTCGACTTCCTCTGGACTTCCAGAACAACCAGACCTGGACTGATGTCACAAAGCCGACCTCAGTGGATGTGCTGCTGACAAACCTCATCAGGGGCGACCTGCTTCCCTCTGCTCGCATCTGGATAACCACACGCCCTGCGGCAGCCGATCAGATCCCTTCTGAGAGTGTTGACATGGTAACAGAGGTGAGAGGGTTCACCGACCCACAGAAGGAGGAGTACTTCAGGAAGAGATTCAAAGAGAAGACGCTGGCCAGCACAATCATCTCCCACATCAAGAAATCACGAAGCCTCCACATCATGTGTCACATCCCAATCTTCTGTTGGATCACTGCTACAGTTCTGGAGGACATCTTCAAAACATCCCACATTGAAGAGATGCCTAAGACGGTGACTCAGATGTACAGCCACTTCCTGAGGGTTCAGTCCATACAGGGGGACAGGAAGTACCATGGGAGAGCTGAAACTGATCCAGACTGGAGTTCAGAGAGCAAGGAGATCATTGTTTCTCTGGCAAAACTTGCTTTTAACCAGCTGGAGAAAGGCAACCTGATCTTCTATGAGGCAGACCTGGCAGAGTGTGACATCAATATCAGAGCAGCCTCAGTGTACTCAGGAGTGTTCACCCAGATCTTTAAAGAGGAGTGTGGTCTGTACCAGGACAGGGTGTTCTGCTTTGTCCATCTGAGCATCCAGGAGTTTCTGGCTGCCCTTTATGTCTTTCTGTCCTTCATCAACACTGGTGTAAATCTGCTCACAGAAGAACTACGAACCTCCAGGAAAGACAAACTCTTCCTCTACCAGAGTGCTGTGGACAAGGCTTTACAGAGTGAGAACGGCCACCTGGACTTGTTCCTCCGCTTCCTCCTGGGCCTCTCTCTGGAGAGCAATCAGATTGTCCTACGAGGTCTGCTGGGACGGAAAAAAGGTAGATCACTGACCACTCAGATTAAAAAAGGTCTGCGGGGACTGACAGGAAGTAGCTCACGGACCAATAAGGGAACCGTGTCTTACATCAAGGAGAAGATAAATGGCGATCTCTCTCCAGAGAGAAGCATCAACCTGTTCTATTGTCTGAATGAGCTGAACGACCGTTCTCTAGTGAAGGAGATCCAACAGTACCTGACATCAGGAAGTCTCGCCAGAAAATCTCTCTCTCCTACTCAGTGGTCCGCTTTGGTCTTCAACTTACTGACATCAGAAGAGGAGCTGGATGTTTTTGACCTGAAGAAATACTCAGATTCAGAGGAGGGTCTTCTGAGGCTGCTGCCAGTGGTCAAAGCCTCCAAAACATCTCTGTAAGTGCACTAATGACACAAAACAATATACATCAAACTAGAAAATAAAAGATATAATTATATACAAAACATCTCACTTATAACATGTTTTACATTACAAGAATCCCAATAATCATAATACAACAATGTAAAAGCAATATTGATATAAAAATAATTTTGAAGATGACTAAACAGCTATACAATATTCCCTCCATCTCTTCCATCCGTCCTCTCAAATTGTACACCCAATCCATAAAAAATATTTAAAGATCCCATGGCATACTACTTTATGGATGCTTATATATAGGTGTTAGTGGGCCCCTAATGCAGTATTTGAAGACATTCAAGAAATTCAGCCTTGGTGCAGAATTACAGCCACTACGAGCCAGTCCCACAATGAGCTCACCACAAATGTGCTCTTTTTAGAGGAGGGTCAAGGTGGAGGGTGGGGGTGTGGTAGCAGCTTGCGGCCACGGTACCATGCGCTCGTGTTTACAGTGTAATATAATATATATATTATCACGGTCAAAAGCTGTCTGGTTCTTCCACTTCCATGTCAATAATAAGTACAGACTGAACCGCGAAATGGAGGAGAAAGGGATTGTTGCCCACGATTGTTGCCCGGGGTTGTCTCCCGCCGGAGCCTTGCTGCCCGTCGGAGCCCTGCTGCCCGTCGGTTCCGGCAGGAGACAACCCCGGGCAACGGGCAGCGAGGCTCCGGCGGGAAACAATCGTGGGCAACAATCCCTTTCTCCTCCATTTCGTGGTTCCCAATTCCTTCTCAACGATGGCCGAGATAACCCCCACTACAAATCTCGTTGTGGAAATACCAGAGACCTCAGAGAACCCGACGCAGTCTAGTCTTTTCACCAAATGGGAGCTTTATGGAAGCTTGCGTTATTGTGTTGCGTGTCATGCGCCATAACACCAGCAGCGGAACGGTTATCCAAATAACAAACAACACTTGTGTTAGTGTATGTATTCACACACACACATGTGGTGCTTGCACGGTCCTAGCTCATTGTCTCATTGGCGGGCCAAATTCTCTTGGCAGGCCAAGCAGAGAAAGGGGAGGTAACCTGGCCCCATATGTCATCATATGGGGCCAGATCCCAAATCTACGCGTTTCAGCTTTCCTTTTTTCAAAGGCGGAGCAAGATACCTACTGCTCGTTTTACACCTAACGCAATGTTTAGCTACTGGGGGACCATAAGCAGGCTAGGGGAACTCATATTGACATTAGAAAACCTCATGAAGTTAAAATGTCCTGCCATGGGACCTTTTAAAGATCTAATGTATTAACTAGTGTATGTTTGATTTAAGTAATACATGTCCAAATAAAGATTTCAACACAATTCCTTTATTGTTGAAAAACTTCTTTCAAACACAGTAACATGTTCCTGTTTATTTTTCTGTGAAGGCTGAATGGCTGTAAGCTGTCAGAGAGATGCTGTGAAGCTCAAATATGGCAACATTTTAATTGACCAATAGTTTATTGCTTTAAAACACAGAAACACAAAACCAGATTTGCTGGTAACGGTGTCACATTGTAGTACCAAGCCCAAGGAAAAACTCATTGGAAAAAAAAACGGTCATGCGTTGTAACACATTTAGTTAAAGATGGTATAAGTTGTGCAAATGAACCAATTACATTTTAGCTTATATAACAGATAGCCCTGTTGAACCGTCATTCATGTTTCTTCATGACGTATTTCTACCTGTTCTAAGACTTCAGTGTCTTATTACCGGCTTTGGTTAGAGAGGCTTTTATATTGAAAGTGAATCGCGGGTACTTACGCATGCTTTAGTAGAGAGGAAAAAATGGTCAAATGAAATTAAAACAGTGAATTATTTAATTCACCCCCTGAAGAGGCACAAGTATTACAAGCCAGTTAGTATTTGTTGTAATACTGTAATGTAAACATGTGGTTTGTGTCTTAAAGTAGTTTGAACTGTAATGACTCTTCCTTACGGTTTGTTTAATTGAGCAAGGCTATGGTGATGCTCTGAAACTGTTTGGGCATTGAAAGAGCTTATATATTGTTGTTTTGTGCTTTGTAACCAGCTCTTATGTTGGTTTGTATGGTCATTAAGTGAGCTTATATATTGTTGTTATTTTGTGTTTTGTTACCAGCTCTTATGTTGGTTTTGGGATTTCTAATGAATCTAAAATCATCAGTTCAAGTGTCAGACTATCTTTCATTGTGGGATATGCTACAAGGTGTAGTTGTAGTACATTCTTATATCACTCATTGTCATGTAGTTAGATTAATAATTTGTTTAATAATTGAATATCTTTGTGACATCAAACTCTTAATATTCAAATATCCAGCTTATTATTATTAGTTATATATTTTTCATGTATGTAAAAATAGATTCATGAAAACTAATGTATTAGTTCTCATAAAACATTTAATCACAGTTCCTAACACAACGTTCCTGTTTATTTTGTGTGAAGGCTGAATGGCTGTCACCTGTCAGAGAGATGCTGTGAAGCTCTGGCCTCAGTTCTCAGCTCCAACTCCTCTAATCTGAGAGAGCTGGACCTGAGTACCAATGATCTGCAGGATTCAGGAGTGAAGCTGCTCTCTGCTGGACTGGCGAGTCCACACTGTACACTGGAAAATCTCGGGTCAGTTATCAGCCTCTTCTTCAAACTGGTTATTCTAGCTTCCAGTAAGTGCTGCTCGCATTTATTCTCTTTTCCCTGCTGACAAAACACTCCATGGATCTGCATGTTAGAACCTGTGAAGAAACGGTCTTAGCGTACCAAACACAGCAGAGTTCTCCTGACTCTAACCGAATAATATCTCATTTGAGTTATAGCTATTGAGAAAGGAGCATTTGTTGATCCTGTCACATCCATGTGAACGAAGTTCTACTGTCTGTGATGATGTCATCTCCCCACTTCCTCTTCCTGTTCTCAGACAGGGTGACACAGCTTTGTCTCCATGAAGTATCAATAAAGCTTTAACTTGTCCTCTGGAATGATGAATACACTTTATAAATGTGGTTACTTTAGTACAAACTGCTCTCAACCAGAAAGAATAAATGGTGTGTGTGTGTGTGTGTGTGTGTGTGTGTGTGTGTGTAGGTTATCTCTCTGCCTGATCACACAGGAAGGCTCTGCTTCTCTGGCCTCAGTTCTCAGCTCCGTTTCGATATTATAAAAAATATATTTTCACAACACTCACAACACAATATACATACTATTGGAATAAAACAAATAATTATCCACAAAATATCTCTGTAGATCTACTTTTTATTTCAGTACTATGAATAACATGTATTATTTAGTAATACATGTTATTCATAGTAACATGTATTATTTTGTAATACATGTTATTCATAGTACTGAAATAAAAAGGCTGTGCTTCTCAGCCTCTTCTTCAAACTGGTTATTCTAGCTTCCAGTAAGTGCTGCTCCTGCCTGATGCATTTCTGTTGCTCTTTTCCCTGCTGACAAAACATTCCATGGATCTGCATAATGTTAGAACATGTGAAGAAACGGTCTTAGCGTACCAAACACAGCAGAGTTCTCCTGACTATAACCAAACAATATCTCATTGAGTTGTAGCTATTGAGAAAGGAGCATTTGTTTAAGATCCTGTTTCACATCCATGTGAAGAAAGTTCTACTGTCTGTGATGATGTCATCTCCCCACTTCCTCTTCCTGTTCTCAGACAGGGTGACACAGCTTTGTCTCCATAAAGTATCAATAAAGCTTTAACTTGTCCTCCAAATGGAATGATGAATACACTTTATAAATGTGGTTACTGTTGTGGATTTTGGTCCAGGAAAGGCCGCCGAGACAGGATCGCTTTTAACTCACTTTATTTGGTTAAGGTTATTGGTCTATTGTCTATCGTCTATGAAACAAAAGGAGAGGGATGGTATATAACACGCGCGGAGCGTCTCAGAGCTTAGCATGCAGGATACGCCGCTGAGAGATTCTGCCTGCAAAGGCGGAGTCTGAGTTTATGTATCCCAGGTGTTCTTCTTTGGGTTTTCTCACTTCCTGTGTGTGTCCGTTGCTGCCCCTAGTGTAAATGTTTTATAACTTTGTCAAATGTGTTCAGTGCTGCCCTCAGGCGATTAGGAGGGGAAATTACCTCTAAACTATGCTTGGTGCTACTGGATATGGCTATGTGAGAGTATTACAGTAAAAATGTATCGCTAGGGAATATTACAATTAAAAAATGTCACATTACTTAAGAACAAACTGCTCTGAATCAGAAAGAATAAATGGTGTGTGTGTGTGTGTGTGTGTGTGTGTGTGTGTGTGTGTGTGTGTGTGTGTGTGTGTGTGTGTGCAGGTTGTCTGGCTGCCTGATCACACAGGAAGGCGGTGCTTCTCTGGCCTCAGTTCTCAGCTCCAACTCCTCTAGTCTGAGAGAGCTGGACCTGAGTACCAATGATCTGAAGGATTCAGGAGTGAAGCTGCTCTGTGCTGGACTGGGGAGTCCACACTGTACACTGGAAACTCTCAGGTCAGTTATCAGCCTCTTCTTCAAACTGGTTATTCTAGCTTCCAGTAAGTGCTACTCCTGCCTGATGCATTTCTGTTGCTCTTTTCCCTGCTGACAAAACATTCCATGGATCTGCATAATGTTAGAACATATGAAGAAACGGTCTTAGTGTACCAAACACAGCAGAGTTCTCCTGACTATAACCAAACAATATCTCATTGAGTTGTAGCTATTGAGAAAGGAGCATTTGTTTAAGATCCTGTTTCAAATCCATGTGAAGGAAGTTCTACTGTCTGTGATGATGTCATCTCCCCACTTCCTCTTCCTGTTCTCAGACAGGGTGACACAGCTTTGTCTCCATGAAGTATCAATAAAGCTTTAACTTGTCCTCCAAATGGAATGATGAATACACTTTATAAATGTGGTTACTTTAGAACAAACTGCTCTGAATCAGAAAGAATAAATGGTGTGTGTGTGTGTGTGTGTGTGTGTGTGTGTGTGTGTGTGTGTGTGTGTGTGTGTGTGTGTGTGTGTGTGTGTGTGCAGGTTGTCTGGCTGCCTGATCACACAGGAAGGCGGTGCTTCTCTGGCCTCAGTTCTCAGCTCCAACTCCTCTAGTCTGAGAGAGCTGGACCTGAGTACCAATGATCTGAAGGATTCAGGAGTGAAGCTGCTCTCTGCTGGACTGGGGAGTCCACACTGTACACTGGAAACTCTCAGGTCAGTTATCAGCCTCTTCTTCAAACTGGTTATTCTAGCTTCCAGTAAGTGCTGCTCCTGCCTGATGCATTTCTGTTGCTCTTTTCCCTGCTGACAAAACATTCCATGGATCTGCATAATGTTAGAACAGGTGAAGAAACGGTCTTAGCGTACCAAACACAGCAGAGTTCTCCTGACTGTAACCAAACAATATCTCATTGAGTTGTAGCTATTGAGAAAGGAGCATTTGTTTAAGATCCTGTTTCATATCCATGTGAAGGAAATTCTACTGTCTGTGATGATGTCATCTCCCCACTTCCTCTTCCTGTTCTCAGACAGGGTGACACAGCTTTGTCTCCATAAAGTATCAATAAAGCTTTAACTTGTCCTCCAAATGGAATGATAAATACACTTTATAAATGTGGTTACTTTAGTACGAACTGCTCTCAACCAGAAAGAGTAAATGGTGTGTGTGTGTGTGTGTGTGTGTGTGTGTGTGTGTGTGTGTGTGTGTGTGTGTGTGTGTGTGTGTGTGTGCAGGTTATCTTACTGCCTGATCACACACGAAGGCTGTGCTTCTCTGGCCTCAGTTCTCAGCTCCAACTCCTCTAGTCTGAGAGAGCTGGACCTGAGTACCAATGATCTGCAGGATTCAGGAGTGAAGCTGCTCTCTGCTGGACTGGGGAGTCCACACTGTACACTGGAAACTCTCAGGTCAGTTATCAGCCTCTTCTTCAAACTGGTTATTCTAGACCAGTAAGTGCTGCTCCTGCCTGATACATTTCTGTTGCTCTTTTCCCTGCTGACAAAACACTCCCTGGTTCTACACAATGTTAGAACATGTGAAGATACGGTCTTAGCGTACCAAACACAGTGGACTTCTCCTGACTCTAACCGAACAATATCTCATTGAGTTATAGCTGTTGAGAAAGGAGCATTTGTTTAAGATCCTGTTTCACATCCAAGTGAAGGAAGTTCTGCTGTATGTGATGATGTCATCTCCCCACTTCCTCTTCCTGTTCTCAGACAGGGTGACACAGCTTTGTCTCCATAAAGTATCAATAAAGCTTTTACTTGTACTCCTCAATATGGAATGAATACACTTTATAAAGTGTATTCGTACAAACCAGATAGAATAAATGGTGTGTGTGTGTGTGTGTGTGTGTGTGTGTGTATGTGCGTGTGTGTGCAGGTTGTCTGGCTGCCTGGTTACACAGGAAGGCTGTGCTTCTCTGGCCTCAGCTCTGAGCTCCAACCCCTCCCATCTGAGAGAGCTGGACCTGAGCTACAATCACCCAGGAGACTCAGGAGCTGCGCTGCTCTCTGCTGGACTGGAGGATCCACGCTGGAGACTGGACACTCTCAGGTATGGAGAGGACAGCTTACCACTCAGGGACAAAGTCTCCTACAAGGGTTCAAGCCGCTGCTAGATGAAGCAGTTTGTAAAGGCAGCTGTAACTCTTGTTGTGTAGAGAGTGATGAGACAACAGATGATGAAGGTGAATGTTTCAACATGCTGCTCTCACTTTGTTTCTCCCCCCAGTGTGGAGCACGGTGGAGTGTGGAGGCTGAAACCAGTTCCACAGAGGTGTAAGTGTCTGTTTAGTTTGATTCATCACAACACTATGGTTCATCAGTTCATCTCCAGCTTGAGTGAATGAGTTGAAGGGTTTTGAAGTATCACCGCTACAGCACCGCTAAAGTCAACGCTAAAGTCAGCACTAACGTCAACGCTAAGGTCAACGCTAACGTCAGCACTAAGGTCAACATTAATGTTAATGGTAACGTCAGCGCTAACCTCAGCGCTACACTAACGTCAACGATAACGTCAACACTAATCTCAGCGCTAAAGCTAATTTCAATGCTAACTTCAGAGCTAAACGTCAACGCTAATGCTAATGTAAATGCTAACATCAGCGCTAACGCTAACATCAACGCTAACGTCAGCGCTAACTCTAATGTCGATGCTAATGTCAACGCTAACGTCAGCGCTAACATCAACGCTAAAGTCAAAGTTAACGCTAACGTCAACGCTATCGTCACCGCTAACGTAATCGCTAACGTCAGTGCTAATGTCAGCGCTACACTAACGTCAATGCTAAATTCAGCGCTAAACGTCAACGCTAATGCTAATGTCAGCGGTAACGCTAACATCACCGCTAACGTCAGCGCTAGCGTCACCGCTAACGTCACCGCTAACGTCAGAGCTTTCGTCCATTATTGTAGTCCACTATTGTAGTCCATTGTTGTAGTCCATGAGGGAGAGAGAGAAGCCGCAGTCTAAGTACAGACTCCCGAGAACGCGAGTACGCACCTGCAATTGGAACAGCAGCGGACTCGATGCACAGCAGCGGACTCGATGCACCACCTCTACTCTGTTAACTGCTTTACGGCCTCATGTAGGCATATACTACTGAACAATATGAACAAATTATATAAAACTAAGCCCCAGCCTCTTTCATTTTAAAATAGTATGTTAATATTTTGAATGAATATAAATGAAAAGATATGCTTGTCGTGTGTATTTATATACACACAACTTTTTATATGTAGGGTACAGATGCGCGTGCCTAACTGCCTATGTAGTTGGAGAGTAGGCTATTATACGAATAATAATAATAATGAATGAGCGAGAA
>NW_028177376.1:0-1000 GCF_964030765.1 Micromesistius poutassou | reverse complement strand
CCACCGCCCTGCTCCTCTCCTCCTCTCTCCTCCTTTACCCACCACCACCGCCCTGCTCCTCTCCTCCTCTCTCCTCCTTTACCCACCACCACCGCCCTGCTCCTCTCCTCCTCTCTCCTCCTTTACCCACCACCACCGCCCTGCTCCTCTTCTCCTCTCTCCTCCTTTACCCACCACCACCGCCCTGCTCCTCTCCTCCTTTACCCACCACCACCGCCCTGCTCCTCTCCTCCTCTCTCCTCCTTTACCCACCACCACCGCCCTGCTCCTCTCCTCCTCTCTCCTCCTTTACCCACCACCACCGCCCTGCTCCTCTCCTCCTCTCTCCTCCTTTACCCACCACCACCGCCCTGCTCCTCTCCTCCTCTCTCCTCCTTTACCCACCACCACCGCCCTGCTCCTCTTCTCCTCTCTCCTCCTTTACCCACCACCACCGCCCTGCTCCTCTGCTCCTCTCTCCTCCTTTACCCACCACCACCGCCCTGCTCCTCTCCTCCTTTACCCACCACCACCGCCCTGCTCCTCTTCTCCTCTCTCCTCCTTTACCCACCACCACCGCCCTGCTCCTCTTCTCCTCTCTCCTCCTTTACCCACCACCACCGCCCTGCTCCTCTCCTCCTTTACCCACCACCACCGCCCTGCTCCTCTCCTCCTCTCTCCTCCTTTACCCACCACCACCGCCCTGCTCCTCTTCTCCTCTCTCCTCCTTTACCCACCACCACCGCCCTGCTCCTCTTCTCCTCTCTCCTCCTTTACCCACCACCACCGCCCTGCTCCTCTCCTCCTCTCTCCTCCTTTACCCACCACCACCGCCCTGCTCCTCTCCTCCTTTACCCACCACCACCGCCCTGCTCCTCTCCTCCTTTACCCACCACCACCGCCCTGCTCCTCTCCTCCTTTACCCACCACCACCGCCCTGCTCCTCTCCTCCTCTCTCCTCCTTTACCCACCACCACCGCCCTGCTCCTCTCCTCCTTTACCCACCACCACCACCCTGCTC
>NW_028177377.1:0-10955 GCF_964030765.1 Micromesistius poutassou | reverse complement strand
CTCCCCCAGCCTGGTGGCCAAGCGGCGCTGCTTCGCCCCGGCCGCTCTCTACCGGCCCTTTGGGGAGCAGGCCAGTGGAGTGAGGAGCCTGTCCCAGTTCCAGGCCCTGCAGCACGGGGACCAGGAGCTGGCCAGCCTGCGGGAGCTGGGCCTCACCGACCCAGAGATCCATCTGTGGCTGAGCAGGGACGCCCCTGAGCTGACCGAGAAGGTATCACCGACCAGCACGCACGTACACACACACACACACACACACACACACACACACACACACACACACACACACACACACACACACACACACACACACACACACACACACACACACACACACACACACACACACACACACACACACACACAAAGACAGACAGACAGACAGACATCTTTACAGAAGTTTCTAGTCTTGCTTGCAGTTTGATAGTGAAGGTAGTGTGTGTACATCTTGTAGTGTGTGTACATCCTGTAGTGCAGGGGTGTCAAACTCAAACTGTACAGTGGTCCAAAATTGAAGTCTTGGACAAGTCGGACATGTCGGAGTTGACGCACCAGGGTTACCGCATCAAGACCCGCGCCAACGCGTTAACGCTGAAATGCGATATGCCGGCGGGCCAGTTCTGATAGACATTAGATATTATCTGGCGGGCCGGATTAAATTACACTCCGGGCCGGATTAGGCCCGCGGGCCGCACGTTTGACACCCCTGCTGTAGTGTGTGTACATCCTGTAGTGTGTGTACATCCTGTAGTGTGTCTACATCCTGTAGTGTGTAGTGTACATCCTGTAGCGTGTGTACATCCTGTAGTGTGTAGTGTACATCCTGTAGTGTGTGTACATCCTGTAGTGTGTGTACATCCTGTAGCGTGTGTACATCCTATAGTGTGTACATCCTGTAGTGTGTAGTGTACATCTTGTAGCGTGTGTACATCCTGTAGTGTGTGTACATCCTGTAGCGTGTGTACATCCTGTAGTGTGTAGTGTACATCCTGTAGTGTGTGTACATCTTGTAGTGTGTGTACATCCTGTAGTGTGTGTACATCTTGTAGCGTGTGTACATCCTGTAGTGTGTAGTGTACATCCTGTAGTGTGTGTACATCCTGTCGTGTGTGTACACCCTGTAGCGTGTGTACATCCTGTAGTGTGTGTACATCCTGTAGTGTGTGTACATCCTGTAGTGTGTAGTGTACATCCTGTAGTGTGTAGTGTACATCCTGTAGTGTGTGTACATCCTGTAGCGTGTGTACACCCTGTAGCGTGTGTACATCCTGTCGTGTGTGTACATCCTGTAGCGTGTGTACATCCTGTCGTGTGTGTACATCCTGTAGCGTGTGTACATCCTGTAGCGTGTGTACATCCTGTAGCGTGTGTACATCCTGTCGTGTGTACATCCTGTCGTGTGTGTACTACATCCTGTAGTGTGTGTACATCCTGTAGCGTGTGTACATCCTGTAGTGTGTGTACATCCTGTAGCGTGTGTACATCCTGTAGTGTGTAGTGTACATCCTGTAGTGTGTGTACATCCTGTAGTGTGTGTACATCCTGTAGTGTGTGTACATCCTGTAGCGTGTGTACACCCTGTAGTGTGTAGTGTACATCCTGTAGCGTGTGTACACCCTGTAGCGTGTGTACATCCTGTAGCGTGTGTACATCCTGTAGCGTGTGTACATCCTGTAGCGTGTGCACATCCTGTAGTGTGTGTACATCCTGTAGTGTGTGTACATCCTGTAGTGTGTAGTGTACATCCTGTAGCGTGTGTACATCCTGTAGTGTGTGTACACCCTGTAGCGTGTGTACATCCTGTAGCGTGTGTACACCCTGTAGCGTGTGTACATCCTGTAGCGTGTGTGTGTGTGTACATCCTGTAGCGTGTGTACATCCTGTAGTGTGTGTACACCCTGTAGCGTGTGTACATCCTGTAGCGTGTGTGTGTGTGTACATCCTATAGTGTGTGTACACCCTGTAGTGTGTGTACTACATCTTGCCGTCGGGTGTGTCCCTCCAGAGCCACGGCGTGTGCGCCGCCCCCAGCGCGCGGCAGCAGCGCCTGCAGGTGATCAGGGACAAGATGGCGGCCCGGTCGGAGCTGCTGTCCCGGCCGCAGCGCTTCACCAACAGCCGGGCGCTGTCCCGGCGGGAGATGGAGATCGAGCAGGCGCTGTTCCACGGCAACGACCGCATGGGCTTCCTCTCCGCACTCTACCACCGCAGTGAGGGGGGATGTGTGTGTGTGCGTGCGTGCGTGTGTGCGTGTTCTGGTCACACGTTTTAGATACAGACAAGGAATTGACACTTTTATTACGTGTCAAATTCCACGAAGCCGTTCCTTGAAGGAGTGATCCCCCTGCTCTGCGTTCCTCCTCCTCAAGGTTCTCCTCCTCGATCGTTAAGGGAGTTTGTTTCTTGACTTTGGGGGACTTAAGGGGGTGTTATAAATATCTGGCCTGTGAAGCCCTTTGAGACTGAAACCGTGATTAAGGGCCAACACCAAACTATAAGTCAAATCACGGAGGATTTATCACGGAGACGATTCAGTCTGCGGTCACACGAGGAAACCTCTTTTGAACCCCCCCCCCGACGGTCGTGTTTCCAACCTGCAGATCAGGAGAGCGAGGAGAGCCAGCGGGGGGCGCCGTCCGCCTCGGACCCCATGGACTCTGTCTACAGAGACGTCTTCATCAAGGAGGGACGACCCGTCTCGCCCACGGCCCGGCAGGAGAGCTCCGCCCGTCTCACCCCGGCCGACAAATCGCAGCGTTCCCCGACGATGACCGACCAACCGCAGAGCTCCGAACCGTCCCGACCGATAAAGCTCCCGTCGGAGCCCGGTCGGAACGCCGCGACGACTCGTCGCTGCCCGACGCGACCGCACCACAAGCCGCCGCCGCCGCCATCGTCGGCGCGTCCGACGGAGATCGACATCAGTCGACCAATCGGCAGCCTGTGCGCGGCGGGGCCCGGCGGGGTGCTGACGGTGCGGGGGGACGTGGAGGACGTCTCAGACGAGGACATACGGCGGAACCGAGAGGCGGAGGAGGGGATACGATCCATCCCCAGGTTCCAGAGCTACCGGGCCGGGGAGCCGTCCAAGGTAAACGCCGCCTCACTCCCCCGCCGGGGACGTGATGCTGCACGTACATTAGGGGTGTAACAGAAACCCATTTGAATCGGGAAAATCGATTTTGATTTAAAAGATGCGAATCTTCTGAATCGAACTGAATCGAATCGTTCCATTTTTAAAATTGATAGTTCCTGAATCGTATCGTACCCCCATGTATCGAGATACGCATCGAATCGTCTTTTATTGGAGAGATGCACACCCCTAACAAAATACACTTCTTCTCTAGTCTTTGATAAATCTTTTTGAAGGAAATGCCACATTTACAAGTTAATTCATTTTGTGAAATGATTGTCTACTTTCAACAAGAAATCCACTGCATCATACCCTCTCGTATTGAGCCGTGCCACATCGAATCGAAATCCTTCTGAATTGAACTGAATCGAATCGTTCCATTTTAAAAATGTATCGTTCCTGAATCGTATCGTACCCCCATGTATAGAGATACGCATCGAATCGTCCTTTATTGGAGAGATGCACACCCCTAATGTACATGTATGATATACACATTATGGGTGTAAGTATTGATCCATTTGTATCGATTAATCGATTATACAGCCGCCCACGATGCATCGGTTGGTCACTAAAGTGTGTATAGAATACAGTTTCTGTATTCTCGATAAAAGGTAAATGGTTCATTTTTTGGTTGATTTTATTTGCTAGATATTATATTAATAGATATAATGTAAAAAGTATCGAATCGTATCGTGGGGAATTCTGAAGTATCGAAAATAATCGAATCATTGGCTTAAGAAATCGATATGGTAGGGAATCGTCAAGAAGGTTCAGATTTACACCCCTAATGCACATGTGTGTGTACTGCGTTTCCCAGCGGTATACAACGCACACACACACACACACGCGAAACTCTAGCCTAGAATACAGCTATTAACATCGTTGTGACCGATCCTAAGTAACCTTAACCTAGTGCTGTGCTGGGATGTTAAACACACACAATACACAAGTGAACACACACGGAATTCATGGGAAAGACGGACCGCTATAAAAAAAAAAAGCATTAATATCCAGACCAGACGCCAGGAGTGTATTTGCTGAAAGCGTTGTGTCAAAAGCTAAGTCATAATTTATTGTCTATTTTCATTGGGCCGCGTCACGTTCACAGCCCCGAAGGGGACTCGGGTTACGCATACATTCAAGATCAACATCGCATGCCTCGACTCCCAGCGCAATCTCAGCGGGAAGGCCCGTGTCAACAGAGGGAGGGGTCGTCCGGGGTGAAGCGCGGCGTTAGGGTTCTGTGAGCGACGTGATGGCGCCCTCCTCAGCACCCGGCGAGATGTGCAGAACGTGTCCGTCCGCGGCGTGCGTTCAACATTATCACCGGTTTCCGCGAGCGGGTAACGGCGGTCCACGTTCCCAGCCGCCGTCGACGACGCGAGACGACGATTACGTGAGAGGCGACGAAATGGAAAAGGAGGGAAATGAAAGAGGCCTTTCGTTCATTCGTTTCCGGTCTGACAAACGTTTTTGGTAAATCGATAATAATGTAATAAATATTTCGTAAATATAAATACACAGATATTTCGTGTACCGTTATTGTCATACTACAGGCAGATTACAATACTGTAGAATACTACGATACTTTTGGGCTTGACGTGTGTGTGTGTTGTTCTTTATTTCGGGGGCTGCTCCATCGGTGCATCACTACGACGACGAGGCGTTCCTGTAACCTTTAAAAAACGCGTACTGCCGGGATGCTGGTTGTGCACCACCGTGGGGGAGGGCTGGGGCTGTCTCACACTGGGTTAACTCCCACTGGGCTCTCCCCCCGCTGGTCTCCCCCCCCCCCCTCCTCCCCCCTCCACTGGTCTCTCCCCCCCCCCCCCCCTCCGCTGGTCTCTCTCCAGGTGCTGTGCGTGAAGAACCTGAGTGCGCAGGCGTCGGTGGCCCAGCTGGTGGCGCTGTTCTCCCGGTTCGAGGCGGCGGGCGGGCCGGCGCTGCGCTACCGCCTGCTGACGGGTCGCATGAAGGGCCAGGCCTTCGTCACGCTGCCAGGTAACCAGGCTGAACACCAGGCCGAGCACCAGGCTGAACACCAGGCCGAACACCAGGCTGAACACTAGGCTGAACACTAGGCTGAACACTAGGCTGAACACTAGGCTGAACACCAGGCTGAACACCAGGCTGAACACCAGGCTGAACACTAGGCTGAACACCAGGCGCTGCGCAGAGACAGCGGCTCCAGGTTTCCATAGTTACTAGGGATGGGTCAGAATATTAGATTATTCGATTATTCGTTCCCGAGGGTCAAAGCCGATTTTTAACATTTGGACCGTTAACATTTTTTCCCATTCAAATAAACAAGAATTAACGGACAGAACTAGTGTTGGTTCTGTAGCACTATTAGTTTTTTTTATTAGTTAATATTATTATTATGATTATTAATCATGTACAGAAAAACATATAATATATATACATATAACATAATAACATAATATACACAATACACAAGCATAAATATTAATATATATGCATACAACACAAACACTGATCACTGTTAAAGTTTGTTTTTTTGCGTTTAAGATATTATGTGATTTCTCGGCACACATCGAATAATCGATTATTCGTTCATACCGCCCACTGATTATTCGACCATGAAAAATTTGAGTTATTCACATCCCTAATAGTACGCACACACTGAAATACGACCACGGTCGTACGGCAATTGCAATATCTTGCAATACTTTTTCATAGTTATAATGTATTATTAATGAATTGACTAACGCCTCCAACACGCAATCGTATTTTTTGCAGTTTTTTTTCTTTCATATGTGCTTATACCTGAACACATTCACACATTATATGTTTCTCTTTTTCTCTCCAGACACCGAAACGTCCCAGAAAGCTTTGGAGTTGATCCACGGTTACCGGTTGCTAGGCAAGCCCCTGGTGATTGAGTTTGGGCGTGAACGGTGAGAGGAGGCGGGGCCACAGAAAGGAAGTAAAACATGACTTCCTGATTAGCAGAAACTGACACTTCAAATTCAAGACGTACAACATTTTCTGTGTTCAAACTAACTTGTGTTGAACTCGGAAACCGGCTGGTTGAACTGGGTTGGATTGTACCAGAACAATCACCTGAGATAGACACCTCATGTTGTCACAAATGTATAAACTCTGCCGTTATTAAACATTACTATGAACTCGTGAAGTTCCGGGCTGTTGACATGACATTGTTGGATGATGTGTAGGATCAAATAAAGAGGTAGTTCATTCATTCACATTCACTTTGAATGAATGTGATCGGCCTACAAATATTGTGAACGTTTCCAGGACAATGGGCTCTATGCACGCAACACTCCAGGTCTCAGAATGCTTCTACAAATCCGCTTCTGGTGTTACACTGAGTTCTGTAAGCCACCGAAAAGTGTGACCCAAGGGGGGCGCTGTTGGGCGTTTTCTGAAACGCAGCGTAGACAGGCATGAAGTCGTTCACGTGCGGAAACGTGCACGAGCTTAAAACGTGACATTTGTGTCGTCGTCGACACCCTGATTTGATTTGATTAGCGTTTTACAGACCCATACTATGGATCAACGTGCATATAGCCTATTTAATAACAAAACACATGCCCAATATTGAAGGTAAAGTTAAAGTATGACTTTAAAAGTTTGAGCTTTTTGTATCGTCTTGTGGTCGGTACGGAGTTTGACAGACTTGTTTTGACTTACTTTAGCAATGGCTAATCCAGTGAAGCCACGAGACACGATGGTTCGATCACGAGATATTATCCTTCAATTAACCTAGTATTTATTGGGCTGTTAGCCAAATGTTCCCTAACCCCAAAACCTCGGTCCGCTGAGTGGACTTTTATCCCAGCATCGCCCCCCCCACCACAACCTCCACATCCCACCGGTAGCCGTGAACCCTGCCACGATCAATATTGCAGCAACAAACTCGATCGATCACACGGGGAGTTTGGTTTGTTGACAGTTGAAAGGACTGGGCTCTGTCCCAGGGAAGCACCGACGTCCAAAATAACATGTTTGGAACGCTGGAAGAGTGAACAGCTTCTAACACCATTCTCGGGTGCATCATGCATGGTGTGGCCGCAGGTCAGGACCCAACAGGATTCTGTGCATATTCCTAAATTCCCAACCTGTTCTCTTGCACACCACACACAATGCCACATAATCACACCCCGGTCTCCCATTGGACTGCATTCTTCCTCCCCCCTCTCTCTGTGTGTGTGTGTGTGTGTGTGTGTGTGTGTGTGTGTGTGTGTGTGTGTGTGTGTGTGTGTGTGTGTGTGTGTGTGTGTGTGTGTGTGTGTGTGTGTGTGTGTGTGTGTGTGTGTGTGTGTGTGTGTGAGAGAGATATGCACACTGGTAGTGGATGACGTGTCATAGCCCCCCCACACACACTCACACATTCATTGTGTACAGCGCTTTGAGTGCCTCACTAAAACGCATTATATAAATACAGTTCATCCTCATATTGGAGTCAAGGGTGTGATAATCATTGCCATTAATGAAGCAGGACAATTGGAATGTGAATAAGTGAATGGCGTGTGGCGGAAGTAGCTATGCTGGCGGAACACTAAGCTGTGGACTTTACAGCCACTAATGAACACAAAGGACATTCTTTTAAATAAGCGTCATCAGGTATACGGTTTGAAACAAAAGTATTTATTTCCTAAATACAAACAATACAACGCAAGCCAAACCCAAAACCACTTCATAAAAGATGAATAATTACATTCAATTTTAAACCAGTGACGGTGGATCTAAAACCAGCGTCACTGGTTATTTTCTATCACGCGTCACATTCAAAGAGACCATTTCAGTTGGATTTTCTTTTTTTTTATACAAAAGAGGGAAAATAACGTCTAAAAGAGTTTGACCAACAAACTCAAAATCTTCAACCTCTGCACCAAAAACATTATTCACACGTATCCACTCTTGGGCTATACTGAGACACGTGCGTCTTTAGCACACACCGTGAACATATCCTGTTTCACTCCCACAGGCCAAAGCATAATTGTACATCCTCCCGACTGCAGTGTCCATGACCTGCCCTAAGCCACATCGACGGGGAGGTAAGCGACTGATTACTGCGAGGAAGTGAGTTCATCAAGTGTCTCCCGTCTGATAAGACAATCCCCCTCCAAATCCCTGTGCTTAGTAACTACTAATTGCACATTAAACTGGAAAAACGGTATGGATGACCTAAGTACGTTGAGCAAAGTTTAAGAGAAACGGGCTCAAACACAACATGTCAGGGTTGTGATGCAACCGTATGCCAAGAATAACAATCTATGCCTTAAACAAACAGCGTTTTGTGAAAAACAGACCAGTGCATATACTGAGAGTAAATACAAACCTAGATGGAAAAATGTCATGAAACGTCTTGTGACAGTGAAGTCCATAGACACACTAATGACATTAGGACAACTATGTATCAATCAGGGGTTGTCCTACATAATTTCTTCTCAAATGCCCTCCTTTGAGGAAAATCCATGGTGTGTGTGTGTGTGTGTGTGTGTGTGTGTGTGCGTGTGAGTATGCGTGCGTGTGTGTGAGCGAGTGTGTACATACAGTACGTGCTTGCGTGTATGCATGCCTGTGTGTGTATGAGTGTGTGCACGCGTGAGCATGTGAGTCCGTCGTAGGGGGGGGGGTCCACCTCACACGTACCCCGTGACATCATACCCCGGTGCCTTCTTGGAGCCCCGGGTCCCGTTGCCTCCGTACCCGGACCCGCCGCCGCCGCCGCCGCTTCGGCTCAGACCGTGGCCCCGGCTTCCTGTGTTAGCCCCGCCCACCTGGAGGGCGGGATTGCGGTAGGTCTGCGAGGAGCTCCGTACCCCGCCGCCGCCTCCGCCCCCACCTCCTCCCGCCGCCTGGTACGCCGGGTAGGGGTACCCGGCCCCGTTCCCCCGGGCCCCGCCGCCGCCGCCCCCCTCCTGGCAGAAGGAGGTGCAGAGCAGCGCCCCGCCCAGGAGGGACAGCAGCGAGGAGGCCAGGCCCAGGTACAGGCTCTGGCCCAGCTCGAACTTCATGCTGTTGTGCAGGCTGGGCTGGTAGAAGGTCTGCACCACCTCGTGAGTGGTCCACGACACGGGGATGAGCGCCAGGAAGCCCGCCGTGAAGAAGAGCGCGCCGCCGGCGCCCGCCACCCGCGCCTTGGCCGCCGCAGCGCCCTCCAGGCACACGGTGCACTGCATGCCCAGCGCGGCCACGGCGACGGCCAGCACCGACAGCACCACGGAGATGACCATGAGGGCGCGCGAGGCCTGCAGGTCCGGCGGCAGCGCCAGCATGGAGTTGTAGGTCTCGCACTGGAAGGCGCCGGTGCTCTGGTACACGCACTCCATCCACAGGCCCCGCATGCTCTCCACCGCCGTCACGATGTTGGAGCCCACGTGGGCCGAGATGCGCCAGTACGGCAGCACGGTGGCCACCAGCGTGCCCAGCAGGCCCAGCAGGCCCAGGAAGAAGCCCGTCAGCTCCAGGCCGGCGGAGGCCATGGTGGTTCACGGCCGGGGGCGGGGATGGGGGTGGGTGGCGGGGGGGCGGTGGGGGGGCGGTGGCTGGGGAAAGGGTTAAGGAGGAGAGACGGTCTGGGTGAGATGGATGGACGGACTGAGTGACTGATAGACTGAGAGATAGATGGATGGAATGAATGAGACACAGACAGATTGACTGAGTTACCAACAGACCAACTGACAAGTAGAGAGATAAGTAGAAGGAAGGACAGATAGAAAGATGGATTGATCGATCGATAGATTAATAGATAGATGATAGAAAGATGGATTGATCGATAGATGATAGATAGATAGATGATAGAAAGATGGATTGATCGATAGATGATAGATAGATAGATAGATATAGATAAACAGACAGATAGATCACAAAAAGAGAAATGATCGATTGATAGACTGAGATAGAGCGATAGACGGATAGAAAGATAGATATGGATGGATGGATAAACAGATCTATTGATCGACGGATCGATAGATGGATCGATAGATGATAGATACCTTCAGCTCTAAGTAAAGTGTCGATGGATGCTGTTCCTCCTGACGTCCAGTGGAACTGTACCTTTTGCTCAGATACCGTTTTCAGTTCTCCGTGATTCTAGGCGAGGAGTTTTAGCCCCCTGCCTACCAGATGATTGTCATGCTGACTCCTACCTTTCCCTTGTTAACATTAGATTCCTTTAAAGAAACGAAAAGCATGATCTATCTCTCTCTCCTGCTCTCTCTTTCTCTCTCCCTCTCCCCCACAATCTCGCCGACTCGATTTGTCCCACTTGCAGCAGTGTATTATTCTCCCAGTTTACCTTAGAAGTGAATTTCCATGCATCACACGGAATCGCTCTGTAGACACACAGGACACGCTGCCGCTGAAACTGTCCCTCGTTCTCTCGGTCATCAGAAGACACTTTTCCTGTCCCTTCACAAACCCTCGTTCTCTGTATTTGAGACACCTGTTGCTTCGCGTAGGCCTAGAAAGTGTCTTTCTGTTGAGTCCCCCCTCAATCTGCTCCGTCTTGTCCTTGATCCCTCTTACCTTACGCTGAATAGTAACATAGTCATGTTTAAAAAGGAAAATTTGTTCCAGATTCCTCCTGACAGTCCGTCACACAACTCTCTGTCCGTCCTGTTTGTTCGCTGCATTAGAGTCTCTCTCTCTCTCTCTCTCTCTCTCTCTCTCTCTCTCTCTCTCTCTCTCTCTCTCTCTCTCTCTCTCTCTCTCTCTCTCTCTCTCTCTCTCTCTCTCTCTCTCTCTCTCTCTCTCTCTCTCTCTCTCTCTCTCTCTCTCTCTCATCCAGACCTTCACCTGCTGCGAGTACATGTACAGAGACACACAGCGAGTA